>NC_042979.1:34548255-34713255 GCF_901001165.1 Salmo trutta
AAACTGTATCATGTAGAACTACTGTTAGTTTGCAATAAAGATTTTGAATGCAATAGGCCTAGACATACCAGTATTTGATTTGTCGTCCGATGACCAAGAACTAAAAGCATTCCATTTGAATCAATGTATTTATTAATTCATTCATTGTCTGCATCAAGATTCTTTAGAGATATTTCTTTAGAATATAGATTAGACATATAGATGTAGACATATTTGGCTAACTCTAACCAAAAATATTTGCACGTATGTTTCTCAAATTTGTAAGGCAAATAAAGGAAGATACAAGTTCAATAACAAAGTATTTTTTCAAATTGAACAGTACTGAGTGGCATCAACCTTACCTAAATGTTACACGTCATCCTCAATCCAGTAGGCCTACACGGTATTGTTGTCCATGTTCTCTCCTCCCTGTATTAAGATTGTTGCCTCTCCTAACTTTTCTGACAATATCCTCTCCAGTCTCTCCAATGAGGCAAAATGAGATCGGCCAAGAGTAGACTATACCAACACAGAATGGAACGTCATTGGCTGACAGAACCCTCCAATCAGTAAGCCTCTCTACTTAGACTGGACCAACTGAACTCTATAATTACTGTGCAAGTAATTATATTGCCCAACCATTTTCTTGGCATTCATTCTATAAACTTCCTCCTTTTACAAATATTTCAGCTGCTCACTTACATAAGGATATTGACTAACTATGCATATCAGAATTCGGGTTATCAGTAGTTTACTGTCCTTCACAGGGTTACAACTCCTTCACAACCTCAGTGAATGACTAGGACACCACTTAGGTAAGGACAGAAACAACAATTGTACAATACCTTGGCCATTTCTGTAAATGTGTGTGTCTTGAGCCATTGGTACAGTTGATCCTTATGGCAAAGAAATGGTTCTGGGTCCATCCATGTGTGAAGTCCAGCTCAAGGCCTAATGTGCATCTTGAAGACTGTCAAATAGACAGAAATATCTTATAACATCTTGGAAGAATATAAAGCATATCTTCTCCTTTTGTCTCTCACACACACACACACACAAGCTGGCAATAACAGATCAACAGTGCTTACACATATGTAACTAAATACCAAATGAGACGTACTGTATGAGGGATAATTCTGCAGAGATGTAAAAGCTCAACACCGATCCTTAGAATCAAACAGTTCTTACTGCACTAGTATGCTTTTGGCACCAGCATTATAATACTGTACCCCTTTTCCTGTAAGGAAGAAGCACACAACAGTGATTAAGACAGACCATTATCTTCTTAGAGAGTAATGTAATTTCATTGAAGGAACATTTCTACTAGGAAGGGGTTCTCTTATAAAAAGGCTGATCCTCACAGCAAGTCTCTACGCCCTATGCAGGGAATAGGGTGCTATTTGGGACACAGCCCAGAGTTCTGTCCTATGAACCTGCTCTCTTTCACACCTTTCTAATCCAGCCAATTCCTACTGTCAACTTCTGACACTGTCCAGGTACATGTGTAGTGCTGCAGACAACAGTAGTGTCAACTCAATACATAATGGTGTTCAAATTCTATTTCTATGGGTGGACTCTGAACGAACACACACACACACACACACACACACACACACACACACACACACACACACACACACACACACACACACACACACGCTTAGGACTGTGAGGAATGCATGCAGCCTAGCACTTAATCAGCACATGCCAATCTGAAGCAGGTAAGGAGGGACATGTTTGGCATTGAGACTTGTGAACTACACTTTACAACTCTAAAATTAAAAGTATGACAAAAATTCTGTCAGGCAGTTCGAAGTCATTATGATCCCATTCAAATCACTGCTCGTTTATGTATGGGGTGAAGCTGGCAGGGAGGGTTGATTTTGGTTGGAAACGCTCCACTCTGCCCCATAAAAAGCCCATCTATTTGAGGACTCTGGTTAGGACTGTTAGATGGTGGTGAGAAGCCACCATTGGCTCCAGCTCAGAGCCAAGGCAGAAAGAAAATGCAGCAGCAGCCTGCCTCGACCCAACCTACACTGCACTGCCATCTGTAGGGCTTGGAGAAGAAGATGTTGGTAGGAGCTGAGCAGAATTGGCAACATTCGATTTGGCCAATCATGAAAATTAGAAAAAAACATTCAAGCCCAAATCAGACTATTTTGTCACAGAGTAGACAGCTATGGAAAAGAGTCCATGATGCAGGGCCAAACTGAGAACATCCAGGGCGGGGCAGTCAGAGACTTGCCATGCTGAGCCAAGCCTTACTGACCCAATCCAAGCCACCTCCATCAGGGCAAGGTGGCCTGAAGAACACACTCATCAACAGCTTATATTATATTTAGAGGTTCACATGTCCTGCCATTGTTAGGTGAGGAGGCAGAATTTGGATACATGGCTGTTTGTACTGGGTCCATTACTTAAAGACATCCTCTTGGATGAAGTCAGTGAATGCAATTTGGTTCAGATTTTCCTCAGCAGACAACTGGGAGTTTGGGACGTTGTACTCAGAGAAGATAAAACAATACAGAAAAACTCACAAGCATGCCAGAGGTCAATTATGGACTTGTCTGCTTGTGTGAGAAGGAAGCTGGCTGTGTAACTTCAGAGAGAAGAAAGAACAAACTTGGTGTTCTATACTTCATTATAAACTGAGTAGTTTGGGTCCTGGATGCTGATTGGCTGAAACAGCATTTCAGCCGTGTGTCAAATCAAAATCAAATTTGATTTGTCACATGCGCCGAATACAACAGGTGTAGACCTCACCATGAAATGGTTACTTACAAGCCCATACCCAACTTTGCAGTTCAAAAAATAGAGTTAAGAAAATATTTACAAAACAAACTAAAGTAAAAAAAAAAATAACAAGGCTAAATACAGGGGGTACCGGTACTGAGTCAATGTGCTGGGGTACAGGTTAGGCGAGGTCATTTGTACATGTATGTAGGGGTAAAATGACTATGCATAGATAAAAAAACAGCGAGTAGCGACAGTGTAAAAACAAAGGCTCCGGTACCGATTGCCGTGCGGTAGCAGAGAGAACAGTCTATGACTAGGGGGACTGGAGTCTTTGACAATGTTTTGGGCCTTCCTCTGACGTCGCCTAATATATTATGTACTGGATGAAAGGAAGTTTGGCCCCAGTGGTGTACTGGGCCGTACGCACTACCCTCTGTAGCGCCTTACGTTCGGATGCTGAGCAGTTGCCATACGAGGTGGTGTTGCAACCGGCCAGGATGCTCTCGATGGTGAAGCTATATAACTTTGAGGATCTGGAGAACAATGCCAAATCTTTTCAGTCTCCTGAGGGGGAAAATGTGTTGTCCTGCCTTATTCAAGACTGTTTTGGTGTGTTTGGACAATGACAGTTTGTTGGTGATGTGGACACCAAGGAACTGGAAATCTCGACCCGCTCCACTACAGCCCCGTCGATGTTAATAGGGGCCTGTTCGGCCCTCCTTTTCTTGTCGTCCACGATCATCTCCTTCGTCTTGCTTATGTTGAGGGAGAGGTTGTTGTCCTGGCACCTTCTCCCTATAGGCTGTCTCATCATTGTCGGTGATCAGGCCTACCACTGTTGTGATGTCAGCAAACTTAATGGTGTTGGAGTTGTGCTTGGCCACGCAGTTGTGGGTAAACAGGGAGTACAGGAGGGGACTAAGCACGCACCCCTGAGGGGCCCCAGTGTAGAGGATCAGCGTGGCAGATGTTGTTGCCAAGCCTTACCACCTGGGGGCGGCACGTCAATAAGTCCAGAATCCAGTTGCAGAGGGATGCGTTTCATCCCAGGGTCCTCAGCCTAGTAATGAGCTTTGTCTAAATGCAGCTGTATTGACCCTCTGGGAAGAATTAAACTTGTTTAAGCTTTCATAGTGTCCGTTGAGTTTTTTCTACTCTGAGAATTAGAACCTAACAGCGTGAAGAAAAGACAGAGACAAAGGGGGCAGAGATCTGGCTGCCTTCTGAGAATTTGTAGGCGAGTGAGTAAACCCCCACTGCCATCCGTTCTATTGACCAATGAGCAATCATTGGAAAATAAAATGGATGACCTACGATCAAGATTATACTACCAACGGGACATTAAAAACTGTAATATCTTATGTTTCACCGAGTCGTAGCAGAAAGACATGGATAATATAGCGGGATTTTCCATGCACCAACAGGACAGAGAAGCTATGTCTGGTAAGATGAGGGGCGGGGGTGTGTATCTATTTGTCAACAACAGCTGGTGCACGATGTTACATTTTAATGAAGTCTCGAAGTATTGCTTCCCTGTGGTAGAGTGCCTTATGATAAGCTGTAGACCACACTATCTATCAAGAGATATCAGTTATATTATTCGTAGCGGTCTATTTACCACCACAAACCGATGCTGGCACTAAGACCACACTCAACCAGCTGTATAAGGCCATAAGCAAATGAAAAAAATGCTCATCCAGAAGCAGAGCTCCTAGTGGCCGGGGACATTAAATCCATTTTTCCCTAATTTCTACCTGCATGTAATAATAATAATAATATTAATTATTATTATTATTATTATTATTATTATTATTATTATTATTATTATTATAAAAATATATATATCAAATATTAAAAAATAAAATAGAAATAGGCAAATCGGTGGCCAAAAATACCGATTGTTATGAAAACTTGAAATTGGCCCTAATTAATCGGCATTCCGATTAATCGGTCGACCTCTAATCCAAGTCATAGACAGTTCTTTCTGCTACCGCACGACAAGCAGTATCGGAGCGCTAAGTCTAGGACCAAAAGGCTCATTAACTGCTTCTATCCCCCCAACCCATAAGACTGCTGAACAATTAATCAAATGCCCACCGGACTATTTACAGCGACAACCCCCCCATTTAAAAATAAATGATTTACACTGCTGCTACATGCCGTTTATTATCTATGCACTTCACCCCTACCTGCATGTACAAATTACCTCGACTAACCTGTGCTTCTGTACCGGTACCCCCTGTATATAGCCTCGTTATTGTTATTTTATTGAGTTACTTTTACCTTAGTTTATTTGGTAAATATTTAAACTTTTTCTTGAACTGCACTGTTAAGGGCTTGTAAGTAAGCATTTCATAGTAATGTCTACACATGTTGTATTCGGCTCATGTGACAAATAAAGTTTGATTAGATTTTTTTATAGTTTTCAAGTCTTCACTATTATTCTAGAATGTAGAAAATAGTAAAAAATTTATAAAAACCCTTGAATGTGTAGGTGTGTCCAAACTTCTGACTGGTACTGTATGTGTGTGTGCGTGCGTGAGTGCGGTAAGGTCCGGAGAATCAGAGCAGGTGGTCAGTCCAGTTCGTCTTCAGTAGTCTGATGGTTTGTAGATAGAATCAGGTTCTGAACCTGTTGGCATCAGACCTCATATTCCGATAGCGTCTGCCCGACGTTAAGGGAGTGAACAGCTCGTGGCTGGTGTGTGGGTTCCTTGATTTTGCTGTGGGCCTTCCTCAGGCACCGTTTCCAGTAGATGTCCTGGAGGGGTGGGAGCACTGTACCAGTGATGTACTGGGCCATCATCACCACCCGCTGGGGGGCCTTGCAGTCGTGGACGGAGCAATTCTCACACCAGGCCATGATGCAACCAGCCAGGATGCTCTTGATGGTGCAGCAGTATTATTTGGAGAGAATTTCTTCAGTTGCCTTAGGAAGAAGACGCTGTTGCGCCCTCTTGACAATAGTGGTGGTGTTGTTGGTTCATATCAAGTCCTCAGTAATGTGGACGCAGATTAACTCAAAACTTCTGACTCTCTCTACTGCAGTCCTGTTGATGTTCGATCGTGGCATGTTCGCTCCTGTGTAACAATCAATTATTTTGTTTTTCTGACGTCGAGGGCAAAGTTTGTGTCCTGGCACCACAATGCCAGTTGATGATTGAGTTGGTTTTGTGCAAAGCCACGCTGTCGTGTGTGAACAGGAAGCACAGCAGAGGGCAGAGGACACACCCCTGGGGGGCCCCTGTGGTAAGAGTCAGTGTGGATGAGGTGTTGTTGCCAATCCTCACAGCCTGTGGTCTGCCTGTCAGAAAGTCCAGGATCCAGTTGTTGCAGAGGGTGGTGTCCAGACCCAGGCATCTGAGCTTGGTGGGAACAATACTGTTGAATGCTGAACTGTTGTCAATGAACAGCATTCTCACATAGGTGTTTCTCTTGTCCATATGCATTACTACTGTGTGAATAGCGATGGGAATTTTCCATGGATCTGTTGGAACGGTAGTCAAATTGGATTTGTCCAGTGTGCCTGCCATGCAAGCCTTGATGTGGGCCATGACCAGCCTCTCAAAGCACTTCATGATGTCCGGGTCATTTGGGCATGTCACCTTGTTTTTCCTTGGGCACTGTGACGATGGTCTCCTTGAAGCAGGTGAGGACTACAGCCTGGGACAAGTTGAAGATCTCAAAGAAGATGTCTGCAAGCTGGCCAGAACACTGAGGACACGACCAGGGATGCCATCTGGGCCGGCGGCTTTGTGAGTATTCACTTTTGGAGAGTTTTCCTCACGTCAGCCTTGGAGAGCGAAAGAATCTGGTCTGCCTCGAAGCAAGCATAGAATGTGCTGGGAGGGAGGCTTTGGTGGGCACCACACAGCTGGAACATGAATTCAAGTTTGAGTCTTGACAATATATCACGGGTATGATGCATAGATACTTGTTTATTGTTCTATTAATGTTGGTAACCAGTTTATAATAACCAATATATTATAAACTGGGGGCTGTATCCAGGCACTACACTTCTCGTCCTGCATAAGAACAGCCCTTAGCCGTGGTACATTTAAGCAATAAGGTCTGAGGTGGTGTGGTATATTTGCCAATATAGCACGGCTAAGGGCTGTTCTTAGGTACGAGGCGAAACGAAGTTGAAAATAAGTTATAGGGAATGGGATGAAAAGAAGGACGAACAAACTGAATGAGAGAGGGACAAATGACAGAGCAAAGAGGGGGAGGAAATGGCAGAGAACAAGGACAAGGCTTCATGCTGATAATGTCCTGAGAAAAGACCTCCAGCACCTATTTTATCTCGCTCTCCCTCAGCGAGGATGTTCCCATTCAGCACACTGGTCGACAAGGAAGCCCTGTTGCCAAGGTGATCCCTCCCTGGCCCAGTCTCTGCTGGGAGGGCAGAAACCTGAGAGGGCCTTTCTCTGAGTGGGCCTTTATAACAGACACTGAGCTGAGGAGGCTGAACAACCAACACCACACACACACACCAAGCCTTTAGAACTCTACACAGCACTCTAGGACAGTGGATCCTGAATGTTTCTGAGCTGTGACCCATCTCCAAGTCGTTTTAATTTCCTTGTGACTGAAACAATGTTGAAACTTCCTGACTACAGTCTAATCTTTCCCTGTGATCCAAAATAAACGAGCTCCTGACACAGATGGGAGACACTGTAAGGGAGACCTGGTTGTCAGAAAGCGTGTAACTATAAACCATGCATATGTGACTGGATGTCAAAGTTCCAGCCCTGGAAGTAATCCCACTTAAGCCTTGCTAAATGCAAAGAGGAATGATTTCACATTGTTTAAAACAAAATACATTTCTCAAGACTAAATATCCAATTAAAGTCCTACAAAATACTTCTACACTATGGTTTCTCAGAAATCTCTAACCAGACCAGTGCATGAATGCTTTGATGTGTGAGATTATCTCTACTTGGTACAAGTTACAACCAGGAACAATTTTGCCAGATCTATGGATTACCTGGATTTGGGGGACTGGTACAGAATAGTCCTATTTCTTATCTTCTCTATCCATCCATCAATCAAACCTTTTTAGACCATAATAGCCCATCACAGCCATCATTCTCAGCTGAAACACTAAATGAATATGCATGGCTTGCAGTGACGTAGATTGAGGTATGATTCACTGGTCCAATAAAAAATAGAAATAGGAGAATAGCATAATTGGGGAAGAATACTTTTGTAAAGTTTCAGGCCAAAGTAAAAACATTTTTTTTAATGGTTTGATATTCTGAGTTCTCTCTTCGACAGAAGGTCCTAGAATGATATAAATGCAGCAAAAAAGAAAATTCCCTTGTTCAGGACCCTGTCTTTCAAAGATAATTCGTAAAAATCCAAATAACTTCACAGATCTTCATTGTAAAGGGTTTAAAACACAGTTTCCCATGCTTGTTCAATGAACCATAAACAATTAATGAACATGCACCTGTGGAACGGTCGTTAAGACACTAACAGCTTTCAACGGTAGGCAATTAAGGTCACAATTATGAAAACATAGGACACTAAAGAGGCCTTTCTACTGACTTTGAAAAACACCAAAAGAAAGAAGCCCAGGGTCCCTGCTCATCTGCGTGAACGTGCCTTAGGCATGCTGCAAGGAGGCATGAGGACTGCTGATGTGGCCAGGGCAATAAATTGCAATGTCCGTACTGTGAGACGTCTAAGACAGCGCTACAGGGAGACAGGACAGACAGCTGATCGTCCTCGCAGTGGAAGACCACGTGTAACACCTGCACAGGATCGGTACATCCGAACATCACACCTGCGCGACAGGTACAGGATGGCAACAACTGCCCGAGTTACACCAGGAACGCACAATCCCTCCATCAGTGCTCAGACTGTCCACAATAGGCTGAGAGAAGCTGGACTGTAGGCCTGTTGTAAGGCAGGTCCTCACCAGACATCACCGGCAACATCGTCGCCTATGGGCACAAACCCACCGTCGCTGGACAAGACAGGACTGGCAAAAAGTGCTCTTCACTGATGAGTCGCAGTTTTGTCTCACCAAGGATGATGGTCGGATTCGCGTTTATCGTCGAAGGAATGAGCGTTACACCGAGGCCTGTACTCTGGAGCGGGATCGATTTGGGGGATCCGTCATGGTCTGGGGCGGTGTGTTACAGCATCATCGGACTGAGCTTGTTGTCATTGCAGGCAATCTCAACGCTGTGCGTTACAGGGAAGACATTCTCCTCCCTCATGTGGTACCCTTCCTGCAGGCTCATCCTGACATGACCCTTCAGCATGACAATGCCACCAGCCATAGTGCTTGTTCTGTGCGTGATTTCCTGCAAGACAGGAATGTCAGTGTTCTGCCATGGCCAGCGAAGAGCCCGGATCTCAATCCCATTGAGCACGTCTGGGACCTGTTGGATCGGAGGGTGAGGGCTATGGCCATTCCCCCCAGAAATGTCTGGGAACTTGCAGGTGCCTTGGTGGAAGAGTGGGGTAACATCTCACAGCAAGAACTGGCAAAGCCATGCAGTCCATGAGGAGATGCACTGCAGTACTTAATGCAGCTGGTGGCCACACCAGATACTGATTGTTACTTTTGACCACCCGCCCTTTGTTCAGAGACACATTATTCAATTTCAATCACGTCTGTGGAACTTGTTCAGTTTATGTCTCAGTTGTTGAATGTAGTTATGTTCATCCAAATATTTACACATGTTAAGTTTGCTGAAAATAAACGCAGTTGACATTGAGAGGATGTTTCTTTTTTTTGCAGAGTTTACCTAGAATCAGATGACGATAGAGAGCAAGGTACCGAATTTTCCCTCCCTTCCCCATATGTTTTCAAAAAGTGACTTTAGTTGGTTTTAATAGGTGAATATTATTTGCTCCAGGCTAAGGGACCGTCTTAAAAGTGCAATCAGCTAAACATATGTATTTCTAACAATTCAAATTATCTAGAGATCTTAAAACAATTATGTTTTCTCCCACAACAATTACATTTTAAAATAGCAATCCTTTAAAATAAACGATGACATGTAAAAATAGAGCTAAAAAAACACAGGCCTATGATATTTATGACTCACCACTTGGATTCGGTCTTATGTAGCAAAATTCTAAATTGTGTTTTTTTACATTAGATAAAAGTAGAGACTCAGAGCTACAACATAGTATATCATACACTGCATTTGAGGAACAATGGGAAAGTAATTCCTCTTTGAAAGTTGATCAACTGGTAAACTCACTTTTGAGAAAATCATCTTTGAAAGTTTTGCTATCTAGTTTAGAGCTCTTCTTTGTCTACACCCATTCAGCATTGTTCACACCCTCTTAAGCTTTAGCCCCACCCATCTCGTTTTGCTCTCGAAGCACACACTTGACGCTCTGGCTCATGATTTGGTTACCTCTGGATAACATGAAAACAGCCTAACCAGCTCTGCTGGCAACAATTTAACCTCTCTAGGGTAGGGGGCAGTATTTTCACGGCCGGATGAAAAATGTACCCAAATTAAACGGCCTACTACTCGGGCCCAGGAACTGGAATATGCATATTATTAGTAGATTTGGATAGCAAACACTCTGAAGTTTCTAAAACTGTTTGAATGATGTCTGTGAGTATAACAGAACTCATATGGCAGGCAAAAACCTGAGAAAAATCTAACCAGGAAGTGAAAATTCTGGTGCTTGTAGTCCTTTCAAGTCATTGCCAATCGAACACAGTGACGTAGGGTTCATTTTGCACTTCCTAAGGCTTCCACTAGATGTCAACTGTCTTTAGAAAGTTGTTTGAGGCGTCTATGATGAACAGAGAGCGAACAAGAAGGTGGGGAAGTTGGTGACCCAGGGAAGGACATCAGTTCATTGGCGCGTATTCACGTGAGAGTTAGCTGTGTTCCAAAACGTTTTTCAAGACTATGGAATCGTCCGGTTGGAATATTATTGAAGTTCTAAGTGATAAAGGCCCTAAAGATTGATGCTATACTATGTTTGACATGTTTGAACGAACGTAAAAATAAAACTTTTTTTACTTTTCGTCGTGACATTTTCCGTGCGCTTCCTACACTTGGAGTAGCTAACTGAACGCTCTAACAAGGAGCTATTTGAACATAAATTATGGACTTTATCGAACAAAGCAACATTTATTGTGGACCTGGGATTCCTGGAAGTGCCTTCTGATGAGGATCATCAAAGGTAAGTGAATATTTCTAATGCTATTTAATATTTTTGATGACTCCAAAATGGCGGGTATCTGTATTGCCTAGTGTATTTTTCTGAGCGCAGTACTCAGATTATTGCAAAGTGTGCTTTCCCCTTGAAGCTTTTTTGAAATCTGTCACAGCGTTAGCATAAAGGAGATGTTCATCTATAATTCTTTGAATGACAGTTTAATATTTTATCAACGTTTATGACGAGTATTTTTGTAAATTGTTGTGCTGATTCACCAGCAGTATTGGAGGCAAAATATTTTCTGAACGTCACGCGCCAATGTAAAATGGGGTTTATGGATATAAATATGAACTTGATCGAACAAAAAATGCATGTATTGTGTAACATGATGTCCTAGGAGTGTCATCTGATGAAGATCGTCAAAGGTTAGTGCTTCATTTAGCTGTGTTTTGGGTATTTGTGATGCATCTAGTTACTTCGAAAATGGCTGTGTGGTTATTTGTGTCCATGTACTCTCCTAACATAATCTAATGTTTTGCTTTCGCTGTAAAGCCTTTTTGAAATCGGACAACGTGGTTCGATTCAGGAGAAGTGTATCTATAAAATGGTGTAAAATAGTCCTATGTTTGAGAACTTTGAATTATGACATTTTGTAGTTTTGAATTTGGCGCTCTGATTTTTCACTGGCTGTTGAATAGTGTGCACAGTGGGTGGGACAATATCGTCCCACCTACCCTAGAGGTTAATTTTGTTTTGTTGCAAACGTTTACTGACACCGGCCATATTCAATGGGTGTTGTACACACGTCACTTTAGCTAACAATCCAGCCAGCTAACTTTAGCTAGTTAAACAACAATGAACAGTGCCAACAATGCCACAGTGCTGGGAGCTAACCAACCATGTTTAATGTTAGCTAGCTAACTTTAGGCTCTAACTAGAACAGCAAACGGCTCTGGGAAAAAAATAATAATGTCAGCTAGGGAGCCAGCCAGCTAACGTTAGCTATCTAACAGTACACTTCAGCTTGAAATGAAACAACTTTCTGTCAAAATTAGAAAACATGTAATCTCACCTATATACATCATCGTGCATGGACACATCTCCCTGTCAGGAATGCCATGCCACAGTTGCCCTGGGTTTGAATATGTAATCTGGAGACAGGTGTTTTCTCCATCTCGTTAGCTATCATACTCATTTCAAAACTTGATCCTACAGAAAGTGGAGAGCAACACTTATGCAGTTCAATTACACATTTAAGAAAAAGCCGCGTTCGACAGGATTACCAACACAGACTGAAGAAAATCTATGGCAGACCAATCCAAACTCCTCTCTCGGCATGTCCAGCCCACTCATTCTCTCAGCCAATCATGGCTAGTGGGAAGGTTGCTAACTTTTTCTGTGGCTTAACAAGGCTCGCAATTTAACCATTTTATTCATATTTACAGATGGCATGCAAGTTTGTTATTAAGGCACATGAACGTTCACATGTTTGAGAAGGCATTTCTGACAAAAAAAGCGCATTTGATAAATATTTTTTACATTCAAAACGGCTCTCCTGTGAAGTCGTGACTTGCGACATACGCCTAGTTTCCTGAATTGGGTCACATTTCTAACTCATACACAACCTACTGTAGCCTACTTGCATGACCTAGATAGCTCAAAGCACTGGTAGCAAAGTGACTGATGTCCCTAATCCATGATACTCCCATTAGAATTCACATTTTAAAGTTATATGATTATTAGTAATTATAATGGTTCAGATCCACAGACAATTGTGTGTTCCCTGACCTTTATTATGAAAGCATTTTTTTCTTAGATTTTCTACAAATATTTCCCCTATTCATAGGTTGCACCTCCATCACTCAGTTGTGTCATGCCATTGTTATAAACGTTCTCAAGCCGCCCTCTGTCGACAGCACCATTGTGGTGCCCTAAAGTGGTAATAAGCCCAGTCATATTCAAAAAATAAATAAAAGGTGTACCTTTAATTTGAGATGTCAAGGAACACACAGCACCAGACCTACCCATCACAAGACATATGCCTCTAAAAATCAAGTAAGTGGTGAACTGGAATTCTAATGAATGTACTGTAACATGGATGAGCGAGGTCAGTGACTTCATATGTGGTTTTACATCTCCATTTCACATGGATAGGAAGCTTTTGAAAAGTATCCTTGTAAATGGGTCAAATATAGCACAGTAGTTAGAGGTTACTAATAAAAATGTTAGTCCATTCAGCAACTGGAAGTAGTATGTGTAAAATTCATATTGCACCTTTACGACGGTCCCTAAAACACCTGAGCGCTAGAAGACAGCATATTGCCTTCTTCGACTCTGTTTTAAGGTAATAGTCTTACTATAGGTAAATACAAAGGCTGTACCTTGCCCTCTAGAGTTATCTTATACTAGATATATCACTCATCATCCTAGGACCATCCGTCGGAGAGCTATTGACGACCGAACTCAGAATATCTCAAGTAAAAACAAATGTACTGCGGTTCGTTACCATGAGTGCAGTGGTCGGTTGGGTGCAATAAAACGTGCACAGCATGTTGGCATAGGTCTATGTCGAAATCCTTAGCCTACAATACGTTTATATGGCAAACAAATGTTTATATATATAGACAAGAGGTAAAAGTTACCATGATGCATGAAAGTTAAAATAATTAGCTAATTAATTCGACTCACCTGGATCAGAGAGTTGTACAAACGTTTAGCATGCCATTGTTGAATAAGTGTTTAAAGTATTTTTAAAAAATCGTGCATCCAACTCGTTTTACAACTTCTCGTGAACATTCACGCTACATAATTTACTTTTCATCCAATTTCACTTCCTTTGGCCTTCAGTTTGGTGCGCCATTCACTTATTCTGTCCGACCCAATGTTTCACTGTCCACGGGCCCTTTCACTGCCCATGCGCAGAAAGTTATCAACAAAGCACACCCGAGAGCTGAGCGACGCTCGTGAACGTCAGGTGCTTCTGTCGATGGTGAGAATGGGTTGATTCCATATGGATGAAATATTGATGAAGCTTTTTCAAACGCTGACTCAAACCGCTGGTGAATGGTTCTGAAATGCAAAGTAGCCTACATCCTTTTGGTGTCTATTTACAGATGCGTGGCACAATGTGGAACTG
The DNA here is from genome assembly GCF_901001165.1 of Salmo trutta. Taxonomy (NCBI): domain Eukaryota; kingdom Metazoa; phylum Chordata; class Actinopteri; order Salmoniformes; family Salmonidae; genus Salmo; species Salmo trutta. Next base: position 34,562,255 of record NC_042979.1, read on the forward strand.
TGAGTGAGTTAGGACAACATAGCCTATCACTGTAGGGCAGTGGCCCCTAGACACACACACACATCATTTAAACACAGGGCTTATCTTGTTTTCTAGATTTTACAACTATTCTACTTGACAACTTTAAACTTTTTTTGTTTGAGTAGGTGAGTGATGCTATGCTGAGTATCAAAACCTCACAGGTAAAGAATGTATTGATTCATATTGATTCATTAATCTAGCTTGCAAATTTGTCAAGAGGCTGAGACAAATCACTTGGAGAGGGACAAGATTTAAACATTCCAAATCATGTTGGCTGTTCTGCTCTGTCATTTTCATACCATGTGACACTGTTTCATGTGGATTAATTTCCTTATAGCATTTTTCTTTGTGCCTGTACTGTAAGTATGCTCAAGTATCAGTGTTTGTTGACGCTGTATTCATGTAGAAGTATTCTTGCTCAGCCAACAAAACGATTAAGGAACAGCAAAATCAGACAACCCCAAATGAAAATAGTTTAGGTCAGCTTGTGTTATATGCAAGAGAAAAACAGCAAAAAAGTGCTGTTTGAATAGAAATAGTGCTACATAACATTGAACCATATAGCTCAAAACTTCTAACTTTTTTTGGTTTTTCCACAACACTAGAATTTTTTGTTGTTGTTGCGTCCATTCGAATAGCAAAGAACACTCTTCAAGAAGAACCCTCTCCCTCTACATGGTTTCTTTGTTTGATGCCATTCCATTCGCATCAAACACATTGCCATTCCATTATTATGAGCCATCCTCCCCTTAGCAGCCTCCATTACTATAGAACCATTAATCACTTCAAAGAATCTCTCATGAACCGTTTTTTAAGTGTATCCCAATCTCCAAGTCCAACAGCCAAAGTTGCTTCATTACCTTCACAATTTCTATATTTACACCCTTATAGGATAATGTGGAGCACTTTATTGAAATAATATCAGGCTAACCTCATTCACAAAGCAAACAAATGTAGGTCAATAGCGAAACATAAAGGCAATAAATATCACTACCACACAAAAGTTAAAGGCCAAGGTAACTAAATGGCAGCAATTGGAGATTTCAGCACCATGTACTGCGGCAAAACCTGGATACCGAGATCTGACGTTCTGTACCACATGGCAGTGGACAGTGCCGCGGCAGTCTCCGGTGAAGCTGGGACTGGGGAAGATGCCTAGAAAGCAAAAAGACAGAAGGGTTTTTATTGGCTATATCCACAGATTATCCATTATACTGACCAGATACTCTAGTAGCCGCTCTAACAATGAAAATAAATGTCTTAAAAAATGGAAGGTGGTCGGGAGGAGGCAACCACCACATTCAAGCAACCACCATGACATCCTCTCCATAGATACTGTATATAATTAGGAGATGGTCTTGTCTCCGCCCTAACAATGGGAGATGTTGTCCCAAAGGCGTGAAGGCAGGCGAACCGCTTATCGGTCTGCTTATCTCTGTATTCCCGTGTGGACACATTTTGACTGGAGTGAACCCTCTTCTTCTCTGCCTTCTCCCTCACTGTCATTACCAATTAATACTTTTTACCTAGACTTATACACATCTTGGACATTTACTTTTGCTTTGTGAACTTAAAGAATGGGAATTGCTTTTTGTGTCAGTGTCAAGAGTGAACCTCGTATTTGCGTTCACAAAGGGGAGAAAGCTTGCTAGCTAGCTATGTACCTAGATTCAAAACTGACCTGCTGAAAGGGTGAAATAGCTAATATATCTTGCTAGATATTAAGTGATATGTTGTGTTTGCTATTTAGTTGTAAATATCTATGCAAGTGTTATAGCTACTACTGTATGTATTACTTGTTTGTTTTGATTCATTGTTTTTAAGCCACGTTAGCTAGCTACTGATAGTGTAGCTGGCTGACTGCGCCATGCATTGGTTTGTTTCATTTGAATATAAATAAAATGTTTCTTCTAAATGTATAGCTAACTATATGTATCCTTGATGTTGTTATATTGTGTTGTATTTCTGATGTCTGTGATCTGAAAGCCACGTATCCGAATTATTCAGATGAAATGTGTCCATATATTGGTATTTTAGTGCCACCTAGTATCAGTTGTAACTGTGAATGCTACATCAGCCTATGGCTGAGCTCCGTTGAGAAGTGTGTCATTTTGTCGGATGATAGCTATGAAGTATGCCGCCATCAGAGGCTATCGCTTGTGTATCTTGGCTACATTGGTATTTACATTTGGTGAAAATTGTTAGTCAATTTCGATTAATAACCTATGTCACTGGTTGTTGGAGTTATCTGTTGTATGTTGAACTTGGGCTTCATCAAGGTTTATTTGTGAGTAAATCTGGCTTTGATAATAGCCAGTGCTTACCCAGCCACGAACCTCACCGTAACTGATTGCCTCAGAGGGATTCTGTGCAGGTTTGTGGAGAGGATGTATCCCGTCACCACAGCAGACATCCAGTTCCTCCCTCACCCTGGCCGACCAGCTCAAGAGCTGGGGGAAGAGTTGGAGATCTTGTCTGCGCCCACGTAGGTGGCCACTAACGGTTGAGATACATGCTCTGTGGGGAGTATGAGTCCACTGACCGGTTGAGATACATGCTCTGTAGGGAGTATGGGGCCACTGACCGGTTGGGATACATGCTCTGTAGGGAGTATGAGGCCACTGACCGGTTGGGATACATGCTCTGTGGGGAGTATGAGGCCACTGTCCGGTTGAGATACATGCTCTGTGGGGAGTATGAGTCCACTGACCGGTTGAGATACATGCTCTGTAGGGAGTATGGGGCCACTGACCGGTTGGGATACATGCTCTGTGGGGAGTATGAGGCCACTGACCGGTTGAGATACATGCTCTGTAGGGAGTATGAGGCCACTGACCGGTTGGGATACATGCTCTGTAGGGAGTATGAGTCCACTGACCGGTTGGGATACATGCTCTGTAGGGAGTATGAGGCCACTGTCCGGTTGGGATACATGCTCTGTGGGGAGTATGAGGCCACTGTCCGGTTGGGATACATGCTCTGTGGGGAGTATGAGGCCACTGTCCGGTTGGGATACATGCTCTGTGGGGAGTATGAGTCCACTGACCGGTTGAGATACATGCTCTGTAGGGAGTATGGGGCCACTGACCGGTTGGGATACATGCTCTGTAGGGAGTATGAGGCCACTGACCGGTTGGGATACATGCTCTGTGGGGAGTATGAGGCCACTGTCCGGTTGAGATACATGCTCTGTGGGGAGTATGAGTCCACTGACCGGTTGAGATACATGCTCTGTAGGGAGTATGGGGCCACTGACCGGTTGGGATACATGCTCTGTGGGGAGTATGAGGCCACTGACCGGTTGAGATACATGCTCTGTAGGGAGTATGAGGCCACTGACCGGTTGGGATACATGCTCTGTAGGGAGTATGAGTCCACTGACCGGTTGGGATACATGCTCTGTAGGGAGTATGAGGCCACTGTCCGGTTGGGATACATGCTCTGTGGGGAGTATGAGGCCACTGTCCGGTTGGGATACATGCTCTGTGGGGAGTATGAGGCCACTGTCCGGTTGGGATACATGCTCTGTAGGGAGTATGAGGCCACTATCCGGTTGGGATACATGCTCTGTGGGGAGTATGAGGCCACTGTCCGGTTGGGATACATGCTCTGTGGGGAGTATGAGGCCACTGTCCGGTTGGGATACATGCTCTGTGGGGAGTATGAGGCCACTGTCCGGTTGGGATACATGCTCTGTAGGGAGTATGAGGCCACTGACCGGTTGAGATACATGCTCTGTGGGGAGTATGAGGCCAATGACCAGTTGGAATACAGTTTCTGTGGGGAGCACCAGAAATCACCGGCAACAACGTCACCTATGGGCACAAACCTACCGTTACTGGACCAGACAGGACTGGCAAAAATCGCTCTTCAGTGACGAGTCGCGGTTTTGTCTCACCAGGGATGATGGTCGGATTCGCGTTTATCGTCGGAGGAATGAGCGTTACACCGAGGCCTGTACTCTGGAGCAGGATCGATTTGGAGGTGGAGGGTCCGTCATGGTCTGGGGCGGTGTGTCACAGCATCATCGGACTGAGCTTGTTGTCATTGCAGGCAATCTCAACGCTGTGCGTTACAGGGAAGACATCCTCCTCCCTCATGTGGTACCCTTCCTGCAGGCTCATCCTGACATGACCCTCCAGCATGACAATGCCACCAGCCATACTGCTCGTTCTGTGCGTGATTTCCTGCAAGACAGGAATGTCAGTGTTCTGCTATGGCCAGCCCGGATCTCAATCCCATTGAGCATGTCTGGGACCTGTTGGATCGGAAGGTGAGGGCTAGGGCCATTCCCCCCAGAAATGTCTGGGAACTTGCAGGTGGAAGAGTGGGGTAACATCTCACAGCAAGAACTGGCAAATCTGGTGCAGTCCATGAGGAGATGCACTGAGGTACTTAATGCAGCTGGTGGCCACACCAGATACTGACTGTTACTTTTGATTTTGACCCGCCCTTTGTTCAGGGACACATTATTCAATTTCTGTTAGTCACATGTCTGTGGTACTTGTTCAGTTTATGTCTCAGTTGTTGAATCTTGTTATGTTCATACAAATATTTACACATGTTAAGTTTGCTGAAAATGAACGCAGTTGACATTGAGAGAACATTTTCTTGTTTTGCTGAGTTTAGCTGGTATGCCGAAAGTTCCTGGATATCATACTAAATTCGCCAAAATACGAGTGTACATGCAGTGGACACTATTTCCGTGCTTTTAGGGCCCATAATGCATTTCTTCCGAAAATGGGCATGGCTTCACAACATTTTCAGATTTGAAGAAAATGGCAGAAAGTATGCAGCCAAAGTCTGACGAAAGCGGATACAAATTCTTTGCTTTAACTAATTATAAAAAATGATGAAGAAAATGTTGAGCAATGTAATAAAGGGTTAGGGTTTCAAGTAAGTTACGTTACACGTTATATTGGTTGACAATTCGTTAGCTACGCTATCCTTAAGAATCGCATAGCATTACAGCAGTAGGTACCGGTATGTTAGCTAGCTACCTAACGTCAGTTGGCTACTAATACATCGAATTTACCAGGCAGTATTATTAACTATCTGCTATCTAACTAACTACCCAATGTTTATTGACTTGATTATTCACATCATTCTTTGCTTAGTGGTATAGTTGTTGTGCGTTTCAATGGACATTGTTCATTCTGGCTATCTACTCCGATTTCATAGGACTCTCGCGCAGAATAACTGATGAATTTACGAACACTCAACACCTGTTGAATATGGCCGGTGTCAGTAAATGTTGTAAAAAAAAACTTTATTAAATTGTTGCCAGCAGCACATTTACAGTCACCAACGCTCTGGATAACATGAAAACAGCCTAACCAGCTCTGCTCGGGAGAGTAAAATGGTGAGGTATCTGTCATTTGTGTCTGGAAGTAGCTAGCCAATATTAGCCAGTTAGCTCTTCCGTTGAAGGCTCGGATCAACCCTACTCCTCGGCCAAGAGTGTCCAGTGTCCGCTCTGAATGCTCCGAGAGCGAAGCGCTCTGAATTTATGAATGGACAATCTGACAATGCTCTGGATTTACGAGCGCCCAGAGCGCACTCTGGCACTCCAGATTGAATTTACGACCACAACCGAAATCGTAAAATGTTTAGCTAGTCAGTTGTTATGCTAACAAGCTAGCAAAAGGTTGCATAGCAACAGCATAAACTTCTGGTAGACAGGCGAATCTCTAGTATGCTCAACTGAAATGATACCGTTCGTTTACAGTATACTAAAATGAACTAATAGTATGTAGTATACAGTATATTAGTATGGGTATTCGAACACAGCGATGGTTAAAATGGTATGCACATGTTCAGTGCGTGATATTGGAAGTATGTATCTGATTGGATACGCATAGCTTTATTGATAGGCCCTCATTGGTTGTTGACAAGGGTATTCAAGTGTGCTACCTTTGATCGTGTACAGGTGGATTTAGCTTGGAACCGGCTAGGTTGTATTCGCTGTCATGTTGGAAATAAACCATCTTCATGATGTTAATGCTTTATACTGTCGAGTTTCTCTTTGCAATAACTAAAAAAAAAACTTTATGCAACAATGGTGGGATCTTTTTGTGTCTGTAAAATGTATTATGTGAGAAAAGGCGCTGGAAACGCATTTATGTGCAAATATATTGATATAATAACAGTCATATTAAAGTATACTTGGAGTCATGCGATGATATGGTGTTGGTGTGTGGTCCTCCCTCTACAACTTGGGAAACCATGCAGTTTATTAGGCTACAGATGAAATAAATTATGATGAATATCATAGGGTGGTGAAAGTGCACAGTGATGAGCTTGATGCTCCTTTCCAATAAGTATTGTGGGTCATGGTGACATGATGATTGACACTTGACTGCCATTTGACATAAACAAATATTCTTGCTCTTATCCAAAATAATCTCATAATGTAGATTAGCCTACCCGCACTGTATTTGGGCTCCCGAGTGACACATCGGTCTAAGGTACTGCATCTCAGTGCTAGAAGCATCACTACAGACCCTGGTTCGATTCCAGGCTGTGTCACAACCGGCCGTGATTGGGAGTCCCATAGGGCTGCGCACAATTGGCCCAGTGTCGTTAGGGTTTGGCCGGGGTAGGCTGTCATTGTAATTAAGAATTTGTTTTTAACTGACTTGCCTAATTAAATAAAGGTTACATTTTTTTTTTAAATAACGCTGTGAACTGTTGGCTAGAGCGCATGTGACAAGACCAGAGTAGGCACATTTAATGCAATAGTTTTTGTAACAAAACTATCCATATGCTTTAAAATGCGATGGAAACACATTGGACTTTATATTTTTTGGGGGTAAATGAAACCTGAAGCGAAAGTGCATGTGCACTGTAATCATGCAATGATTTCTGAGAGAACCAATCAAAGCTCAAGCCAATTGTTGCTGAAATATAGCACAAACAAACTGACTCCTGTCCAGATTAGTGTGTCACAACTCTCCCTCAAGGTGTACCACGTGAGTCGCATCAGCCCGGCTACTGGTCTTGGCCCAGGGACCTCAATCCTCACCTGAGGCCAATGGAGATCCTTGACTTCATAAATTATTCCCAAATCAACTCTACTCCTGTCACGCCCTGACCATAGAGAGCCATTGTTTCTCTATGGTGAAGTAGGTCAGGGCGTGACTGGGGGGTATTCTAGTTTATTATTTCTATGTGGGGTTATACTGTAGGTTATTATTTCTATGTTGGTGATTTGTATGATTCCCAATTAGAGGCAGCTGGTAATCGTTGTCTCTAATTGGGGATCATATTTATGTAGCTGTTTTTCCCACCTGTGTTTGTGGGATATTATTTTGTGTTTGGTGCATGTGCACCACTTAGTCACGTTTCGTTTATTCTTTATTGTTTTGTGCGGTTCTCTTAAATAAAATATGTGGAACCCAGAACACGCTGCACGTTGGTCCGAGTATGCTTCCAGTTCATACAACGAGCATGACAACTCCCCTACCTAGTTTCAGTCTTAGACATACAGTAGGTGTTTACAGTACATTCAGAAAGTATTCAGACCCCTTTACTTTTTCCACATTTTGTTACGTTAGTCTTATTCTAAAATGTATAAAATCGTTTTTTTTTCATCAATATACGCACATTTTTGCAAATGTATAAAAAAAAATAAAAAAATGAAATGTCACATTTTTTATTTTTTTTAATCTCAACTTTATTTAACCAGGTAGGCCAGTTGAGAATAAGTTCTCATTTACAACTGCGACCTGGCCAAGATAAAGCAAAGCAGTGTGACAAAAACAACAACACAGAGTTACACATAAACAAATGTACAGTCATTTAACACAAAAGAAAAGAAAAATAGACAAATCTATGTACAGTATGTGCAAATCTAGAAGAGTAGGGAGGTGTCGTGTCTTTGCTATGCCGGATTAAGTGATATGACATGCTATTCTATAAAATAATTTCTCTGTAATTAATATTACCTGATTGAACTAATCAGGTAAATGTAATTAACTAGAATGTCGGGGCACCACGAAAGAATGTTTATAGAGCTGTTATCTTCCGAATAAACTCTTAAAGACCTGGTAATCTTTTACATCAATAGTGGTCAATTCTTAATCGTCACCTTATTCAGTCTCATCTGAAGTCGTGGAATTCTTGGTTATCTTCACAAACTCTGGCTAACAAGTTGAATCAGAAATACAACATTTGGTTTAATTATTTATTTACTAAATACCTTAACAATCACACAGAATTACCATACACAGGATGGGTCATACATTGATTACTAATTATGTCATAAAAGAAGACGGCTAGGAGGAATCACTTCTTTAGTGAATAAGAGTTCAAAGTTCATACCAAGTTGCAATACTTTAAGCTCACGCTGAAGTCGGCTTAGTTCTGTAGTTTGATATAAATGTACAATTTTCGTAAAGGGCTTATATAGTGGTGGAGAGAAGGGTGTGTTTCATAGTTTATAACCAATATCTGTTCACATGGGTGGGGCCACTCAGTTGAGCCTAGTTCACTCATGAAAACCAATTCTCTCATTTAGAAGCTAAAATTACATTTCATCTTTTCACAAATAGTTTCATATTTAAACATTTAAATTGCACAACAATTCCATGTGAATCTGATAACTAGAATGTGTAGACTTTCCAAGATACAGTTTATGTCATCCTATCATCAGTAATAATGTCTCAGATGACAACTGATTGGATATCATATTCTTTCAGTACCAACGCATATTTTGAACTGGTTGGATTACCGAAATATGGTTCTGGTCCCCACCCTTTTGATGTTTTCAGACGCTCTATGTTAGCAAAGGGCTTTCCAAGAGTCACTCTGTAGAGTAAAGAGAGAGGAACGGGGGAAAGGTATTTATGGGAGTCATAAACCTCACCAACAGGCCAACGTCATGACAGAGGTAGGGAATAAATAGGCCCTAGAGGTGAAAATAATTACAACTTAGCATTAATACTGGGGTGATAGATGTGCAGATGATGTGCAAGTAGAGATACTGCAATGCAAGAGGGTAAGTAATAATATGGGGATGAGTTAGTCAGGTGTGCTATTTACAGATTGGCTGTGGACAGGTACAGTGATCGGTAAGCTGTTCAGATAGCTGATGCTTAAAGTTAGGGAGGGAGATACTTTTTCCCCCCACTGTATTTGATCCCCTGCTGATTTTGTATGTTTGCCCACTGACAAAGAAATGATCAGTCTATAATTTTAATGTTAGGTTTATTTGAACAGTGAGAGACAGAATAACAACAAAAATATAAAGAAAAACGCATGTCAAAAATGTTATAAATTGATTTGCATTTGAGGGAAATAAGTATTTGACCCCCTCTCAATCAGAAAGATTTCTGGCTCCCAGGTGTCTTTTATACAGGTAACGAGCTGAGATTAGGAGCACACTCTTAAAGGGAGTGCTCCTAACTGCAGCTTGTTACCTGTATAAAAGACACCTGTCCACAGAAGCAATCAATCAATCAGATTCCAAACTCTCCACCATGGCCAAGACCAAGACCAAAGAGCTCTCCAAGGATGTCAGGGACAAGATTGTAGACCTACACAAGGCTGGAATGGACTACAAGACCATCGCCAAGCAGCCTGGTGAGAAGGTGACAACAGTTGGTGGGATTATTCGCAAATGGAAGAAACACAAAAGAACTGTCAATATCCCTCAGCCTGGTGCTCCATGCAAGATCTCACCTCATGGAGTTGCAATGATCATGAGAACTGTGAGGAATCAGCCCAGAACTACACGGGAGGATCTTGTCAATGATCTCAAGGCAGCTGGGACCATAGTCACCAAGAAAACAACTGGTAACACACTACGCCGTGAAGGACTGAAATCCTGCAGCGCCCGCAAGGTCCCCCTGCTCAAGAATACAAATACATGCCCGCCTGAAGTTTGCCAATGAACATCTGAATGATTCAGAGGACAACTGGTGAAAGTGTTGTGGTCAGAGGAGACCAAAATGGAGCTCTTTGGCATCAACTCAACTCACCATGTTTGGAGGAGGAGGAATGCTGCCTATGACCCCAAGAACACCATCTCCACCGTCAAACATGGAGGTGGAAACATTATGCTTTGGGGGTGTTTTTCTGCTAAGGGGACAGGACAACTTCACTGCATCATTTGACGGGGCCATGTACTGTCAAATCTTGGGTGAGAACCTCCTTCCCTCAGCCAGGGCATTGAAAATGGGTCGTGGATGGGTATTCCAGCATGACAATGACCCAATACACACGGCCAAGGCAACAAAGGAGTGGCTCAAGAAGAAGCACATTAAGGTCCTGGAGTGGCCTAGCCAGTCCAGACCTTAATCCCATAGAAAATCTGTAGAGGGAGCTGAAGGCTCAAGTTGCCAAACGTCAGCCTCGAAACCTTAATGACTTGGAGAAGATCTGCAAAGAGGAGTGGGACAAAATCCCTCCTGAGATGTGTGCAGACCTGGTGGCCAACTACAAGAAACGTCTGACCTCTGTGATTGCCAACAAGGGTTTTGCCACCAAGTACTATGTCATGTTTTGCAGAGGGGTCAAATATTTATTTCCCTCATTATTAAAATGCAAATCATTTTATACCATTTTTCACATAGTTTTTCTGGATTTTTTTGTTGTTATTCTGTCTCTCACTGTTCATATAAACCTACCATTAAAATGATAGACTGATCATTTCTTTGTAAGTGGGCAAACGTACAAAATCAGCAGGGGATCAAATACTTTTTTCCCCCACTGTATAAGACTCCAGCTTCAGAGATTTTTGATATTCGTTCCAGTCATTGGCAGCAGAGAACTGGAAGGAAAGGTGGCCAAAGGAAGTGTTGGCTTTGGGGATGACCAGTGCAATATACCTGCTGGAGCGCATGCTATAGGTGGGTGTTGCTATGATGACCAGTGAGCTGAGATAAGATGGGGTTTTACCTAGCAAAGACTTATAGATGACCTGGAGCCAGTGGGTTTGGCAACGGATATGTTGTGAGGGCCAGCCAACGAGAGCATACAGGTCGCAGTGGAGGGTAGTATATGGGTCTTTGGTGATAAAACGGATGGCACTGTGATAGACTACATCCAGTTTGCTGAGTACAGTGTTGCGGGCTATTTTGTAAATTACATCGCCGAAGTCAAGGATCGGTAGGATAGTCAGTTTAACGAGGGTATGTTTGACGGCATGAGTGAAGGAGGTTTTGATGCGAAATAGGAAGCCGATTCTAGATTTCATTTTGGATTGGAGATGCTTAATGTGAGTCTGGAAGGAGAGTTTACAGTCTAACCAGACACCTAGGTATTTGTAGTTGTCCACATATTCTAGGTCAAAACCGTCCAGAGTAGTGATGCTGGTCGGGCGGGAGGGTTTGGGCAGCAATAGGTTGAAGAGCATGCACTTAGTTTTAGTAGCATTTAAAAGCAGTTGGAGGCCACGGAAGGAGTGTTATATGTTGTTGAAGCTCGTTTGGAGGTTTGTTAACACAGTGTCCGAAGAAAGGCCAGAAGAATACAGAATGGTGTCGTCTGCGTAGAGGTGGATCAGAGACTCACCAGCAGCAAGAGCTACATCATTGATATATACAGAGAAAAGAGTCGGCCCGAGAATTGAACCCTGTGGCACCCCCATAGAGACTGCCAGAGGTCCAAACAACAGGCCCTCCGATTTGACACACTGAACTCTATCTGAGAAGTAGTTGGTGAACCAGGCGAGGCAGTCATTTGAGAAACCAAGGCTATTAAGTCTGCCGATAAGAATGCGGGGATTGACCAAGCCTTGGCCAGGTCGATGAAGACGGCTGCACAGTAATGTCTTTTATCGATGGCGGTTATGATATCATTTAGGACCTTGAGCATGGCTGAGGTGCACCCATGACCTGCTCGGAAACCAGATTGCATAGTGGAGAAGGTACTGTGGGATTCTAAATGGTCGGTGATCTGTTTATTAACTTAGCTTTCGAAGATTTTAGAAAGGCAGGGCAGGATGAATATAGGTCTATAACAGTTTGGGTGTAGAGTGTCTCCCCCTTTGAAGAGGGGGATGACTGCGGCAGCTTTCCGATCTTTGGGGATCTCAAACGATACGAACGAGAGGTTGAATAGGCTAGTAATAGGGGTAGCAACAATTTTGGTGGATCATTTTAGAAAGAGAGGGTCCAGATTGTCTAGCCCAGCTGATTTGTAGGGATCCAGATTTTGCAACTCTTTCAGAACATCAGCTGTCTGGATTTGGGTGAAGGAGAAGCGGGGAAGGTTTGGACAAGTTGCTGCAGGGGGTACTGAGATGTTGGCCGGGGTAGGGGTAGCCAGGTGGAAAGCATGGCCAGCCGTGGAAAAATGCTTACTGAAATTATCGATTATCGTAGATTTATTGTTGGTGACAGTGTTTCCTAGCCTCAGTGCAGTGGGCAGCTGGGAGGAGGTGCTCTTACTCTCCATGGACTTTACAGTGTTATTTATTACGTTTTTCATTTTATTTTATTTCACCTTTATTTAACCAGGTAGGCTAGTTGAGAACAAGTTCTCATTTACAACTGCGACCTGGCCAAGATAAAGCACAGCAGTTTGACACATACAACAACACAGAGTTGCACATGGAATAAACAAACATACAGTCAATAATACAGTAGAAAAAAAAGAAAAAAGAAAGTCTATATACAGTGAGTGCAAATGAGGTAAGATAAGGGAGGTAAGGCAATAAATAGGCCATGGTGGCGAAGTAATTACAATATAGCAATTAGACACTGGAATGGTAGATGTGCAGAAGATTAATGTGCAAGTAGAGATCCTGGGGTGCAAAGGAGCAAGATAAATAAATAAATACAGTATGGGGATGAGGTAGTTGTATGGGCTGTTTGCAGATGGGCTATGTACATGTGCAGTAATCTGTGACCTGCTCTGACAGCTAGTGCTTAAAGCTAGTGAGGGAGATGTGTTTCCAGTTTTAGAGATTTTTGTAGTTCGTTCCAGTCATTTGCAGCAGAGAACTGGAAGGAGAGGCGGCAGAAGGAGGAATTGGCTTTGGGGGTGACCAGAGAGACATACATGCTGGAGCGCGTGCTACAGGTGGGTGCTGCTATGGTGACCAGCGAGCTGAGATAAGGGGGAACTTTACCTAGCAGGGTCTTGTAGATGACCTGGAGCCAGTGGGTTTGGCGACGAGTATGAAGCGAGGGCCAGCCAACGAGAGCGTACAGGTCGCAGTGGTGGGTAGTATATGGGGCTTTATATGGGGCTTTGGTGACAAAACGGATGGCACTGTGATAGACTGTTTGCAGACGACACTACAATGGTAGGCTTGATTACCAACAACGACGAGACGGCCTACAGGGAGGAGGTGAGGGCCCTCGGAGTGTGGTGTCAGGAAAATAACCTCACACTCAATGTCAACAAAACAAAGGAGATGATCGTGGACTTCAGGAAACAGCAGAGGGAGCAGCCCCCTGTCTACATTGACGGGACAGTAGTGGAGAGGGTGGAGAGTTTTAAGTTCCTCGGCGTACACATCACCAACAAACTGAAATGGTCCACCCACACAGACAGCGTGGTGAAGAAGGCGCAGCTGCGCCTCTTCAACCTCAGGAGGCTGAAGAAATGCGGCTTGTCACCAAAAACACTCACATACTTTTACAGATGCACAATCGAGAGCATCCTGTCGGGCTGTATCACCGCCTGGTACAGCAGCTGCTCCGCCCATAACCGGAAGGCTCTCCAGAGGGTAGTGAGGTCTGCACAACGCATCACCGGGTGCAAACTACCTGCCCTCCAGGACACCTACACCACCCGATGTCACAGGAAGGCCAAAAAGATCATCAAGGACAACAACCACCCGAGCCACTGCCTGTTCACCCCGCTATCATCCAGAAGGCGAGGTCAGTACAGGTGCATCAAAGCTGGAACCGAGAGAAAAACAGCTTCTATCTCAAAGGCCATCAGACTGTTAAACAGCCATCACGAACATTGAGTGGCTGCTACCAACATACTGACTCAACTCCAGCCACTTTAATAATGGAAAAATTGATGTAATCAATTTATCACTAGCCACTTTATATTATATAATATTTACTTACCCTACATTACTCATCTCATATGTATATACTGTACGCTATACCATCTCCTGCATCTTGCCATCTTGATGTAATTAAATGTATCACTAGCCACTTTAAACAATGCCACTTTATATAATGTTTACATACCCTACATTACTCATCTCATATGTATATACTGTACTCTATACCATCTACTGCATCTTGCCTATGCCGTTCGGCCATCACTCATTATATATTTTGTGTACATATTCGTATTCATTCCTTTACACTTGTGTGTATAAGGTAGTTGTTGTGAAATTGTTAGGTTATATTACTTGTTAGATATTACTGCATGGTCGGAACTAGAAGCACAAGCATTTCGCTACACTTGCATTAACACCTACTAACCATGTGTATGTGACAAATACATTTGATTTGATTTGACTGCCTCCAATTTGTTGAGTAGAGTGTTGGAGGCTATTTTATAGATGACATCGCCGAAGTCGAGGATCGGTAGGATGGTCAGTTTTACGAGGGTATGTTTGGCAGCATGAGTGAAGGAGGCTTTGTTGCGAAATAGGAAGCCATTTATAGATTTAATTTTGGATTGGAGATGCTTAATGTGAGTCTGGAAGGAGAGTTTACAGTCTAGCCAGACACCTAGGTATTTGTAGTTGTCCACATATTCAGAACTGTCCAGAGTAGTGATGCTGCATCACAAGAGATCCTTCGCCCCAGTCTGAGGTCCTGAGCACTCTGGAGCAGGTTTTCATCAAGGATCTCTCTGTACTTTGCTTCGATCATCTTACCCTCAATCCTGACTAGTCTCCCTGCCGCTGAAAAACATCCGCACAGCATGATGCTGCCACCACCGTGCTTTCCTCCAGACATGACGCTTGGCATTCAGGCCAAAGAGTTCAATCTTGGTTTCATCAGACCAGAGAATCTTGTTTCTCATGGTCTGAGAGTCTTTAGGTGCCTTTTGGCAAACTCCAAGCGGGCTGTTTTGTGCATTTTACTGAGAAGTGGCTTCCGTCTGGCCACTCTACCATAAAGGCCTGATTGGTTGTGTGCTGCAGAGATGGTTGTCCTTGTGGATGATCCTCATATCTCCACAAAGGAACTCTAGAGCTATGTCAGAATGACCATTGGGTTGTTGGTCACTTCCCTGACCAAGGCCCTTCTCCCCTGATTGCTCAGTGTGTCCTGGGCAGCCAGCACTAGGAAGAGTCTTGGTGGTTCCAAACTTCTTCCATTTAAGAATGATGGAGGCCACCGGGATCTTGGGGACCTTCAATGCTGCAGAAATGTTTTGGTACCCTTCCCCAGATCTGTGCCTCGACACAATCCTGTTTCAGCGCACTACGGACAATTCCTTCATGGCTTAGTTTTTGCTCTGACGTGCACTGTCAACTGTGGGACCTTATATGGACAGGTGTGTGCCTTTCCAAATCATGTCCAATCAATTGAATTTACCACAGGTGGACTCCAATCAATTTGTAGAAGCAAGGATGATCAATGGAAACAGGATGCATCTGATCTCAATTTCGAGTCTTACAGCAAAGGGTCTGAATACTTATGTAAATAAGATATTTCTGTTTTAGGTTTTTTGTAAATTTGCCAAAAAATCTAAAAACCTGTTTTCACTTTGTTATTATGGGGTATTGTGTGTAGATTAAAGAAGATTTTGTTTTATTTAATCCATTTTAGAATAAGGCTTTAATGTAAAAAAAATGTGGAAAAAGTCAAGGGGTCTGAATACTTTCCGAATACACGTATATATTTGAAATGCATGTTGATTCTTTAATGTTATCGACTAGAGAATTTGAAATAAAAAATGTAACAAGTTTTTTTCTTGCTTATCAGCTTTACTGTAAGAACATAGTCCATGTGTTTCTCAAGAATTTCATCGACCAGTCTCTCAGTTCACGTGGCCAGATATGTTTTTATTTGACCACGTTTTTGTATATTTAGAGAAGTAAGGAAACAACGATTTTGACCTGTTAACCTAGTACTATTGACCATGTGAAACAGGCATGCGGTAGCCACACTACCGCATGGCAAGCGGTACCGCAGTGCTAAGTCTAGAACAAAAAGGCTTCTCAACAGTTTTTACCCGCAAGCCATAAGACTCCTGTACAGGTAATCAAATGGCTACCTGGACTATTTGCATTGTGTGCCCCCAACCCCTCTTTTTACACTGCTGCTACTCTCTGTTTATCATATATGCATAGTCACTTTAACTATACATTCATGTACAGTACATACTACCTCAATTGGGCCGACCAACCAGTGCTCCCGCACATTGGCTAACCGGGCTATCTGCATTGTGTCCCACCACCCACCACCCGCCAACCCCTCTTTCACGCTACTGCTACTCTCTGTTCATCATATATGCATAGTCACTTTAACCATATCTACATGTACATACTACCTCAATCAGCCTGACTAACTGGTGTCTCTATGTAGCCTCGCTACTTTTATAGCCTCGCTACTGTATATAGCCTGTCTTTTTACTGTTGTTTTATTTCTTTACTTACCTATTGTTCACCTAATACCTTTTTTGCACTATTGGTTAGAGACTGTAAGTAAGCATTTCACTGTAATGTCTACACACCTGTTGTATTTGGCGCACGTGACAAATAAACTGATTTGATTCATAAAGTCTGCTAATACATAAAATAAACAACAAGTGTTTAAAGGCCCAATGCAGCTGTTTTTATCTCAATATCAAATAATTTATGGGTAATAATTAAGCACCTTACTGTGATGGTTTTAAATTAAAATGGTCAAAAATACATAAAAATCACTTCTTAGCAAAGAGCAATTTCTCCAGTAAGAATTTCTCTAGGACTGTCTGGGAGTGGTCTAAGTGGGGAGGGGAAAACTGAAAACTAGGATGTAATTGGCAGACTATTTCTTATTGGTCTAACACAACACCTAACAGGTCTAGACATCACAAGGCAGGGCAAAACTCCATCCCACCAAAACAGGCTGAAATTCCAGGCAGTGTTTTCAAACAGTTCCTACACTAAAAGGGCATTATCAGAATTATCACAATTTCACATGATTTTTCCTACCTCATAGTGTGGAAATATATATAAAAACACAGAAAAATCACATTTTTGACTGCACTTGGCCTTTAATGAGCAAAAACATCATATTAGGAATTTCATAGTAAGTCATGTAAATGAGTCAGCCAAATTTGTTTTGTTTAATAAGTCAATAATAAATTCTAATCACTACCTAAAACAATTCAATTCACCGCTCTATTTATACCGGAGTCCAGAGATGTCCTTGGTCAGGTCACATGTACAGGAAAAAACCTGACCGGCCTTAACCAAAGATGGTGGTAAATACTTCATCTCTATACTGTAATTGTTCAACTCTCTGGGAATCGGCTATTGAAAGTGTTAAGAAGGAAAGCCCACCACACTGGGGTAGTAATAAACCGGAGGTGATTTAGAACAATTCCGGATTCTGATCCCTGATTAGCTGCTTGGAAGGAAAGTCTCCCAAATGCAGGGTAAAGGTAAGGAGAGAAGGTGGTGAGAGACAGGGGAGAGAATGTAGAGAAACAAGGGACAGGGAGAGGGGAGAGGACAGCGAGAGGGGAGAGGACAGCGAGAGGGGAGAGGACAGCGAGAGGGGAGAGGACAGGGAGAGGGGAGAGGACAGGGAGAGGGGAGAGGACAGCGAGGGGGGAGAGGACAGCGAGAGGGGAGAGGACAGCGAGAGGGGAGAGGACAGGGAGAGGGGAGAGGACAGGGAGAGGGGAGAGGACAGTGAGAGGGGAGAGGACAGCAAGAGGGGAGAGGACAGTGAGAGGGGAGAGGGAAGAGGACAGTGAGAGGGGAGAGGACAGTGAGAGGGGAGAGGACAGCGAGAGGGGAGAGGACAGGGAGAGGGGAGAGGACAGTGAAAGAGGAGAGGACAGGGAGAGGGGAGAGGACAGTGAGAGGGGAGAGGACAGTGAGAGGGGAGAGGACAGGGAGAGGGGAGAGGGAAGAGGACAGTGAGAGGGGAGAGGACAGCGAGAGGGGAGAGGACAGCGAGAGGGGGAAAGAGAATGGCATGAGAGTGGAGAGAGAGGGAGAGCAGGGCATATAATTGAATAACATTCCTAGAGGATCTGAACTGGAGCGTAGGCTACTAGTAGCGGAGCTGCTGATTTAAACAGGACACTCAGAAGAGTAGTGGAATGCTGAGTTAATGGATCTTTCTTGAGGCATTGAATACTTACGGTAACTGAATGTATTTTGTTCAAAGAGTCTCTGAGTGGATTGTGAGAATAATTAGATTACATTATATTTTCCTATATGCAGGGTATCGCAAATAAAAACAAATCCAACCAAATTGCTGGATTTCTAGGTTTTCTGTTTTCACTCAGGGATTGACTTTAAAGATGATCTTGACTCGTTTTTGTCAGAACCTTGACTAACTCAGACAGGTAGGTGAGAATGCATGTTACTGTATGAACCGATAATATAATAATTATATCATAATTGGGCTGTTTTATGCGTTTTATCTCTAGATTATTGTACAGGGTGTGAGTTGGGGAGAACTATTTCCATTTCCTACTGTTGTATAATGAATGAATATGTTTGTTAAACTATGTCTGTTTATGTGCTGAATAACCTTACTGTACCTTACATACTGTAACTGGAGGGCTTGGTTTCCTTGAGGAGGGGTTAACATAATGATTCACTCAATTTGAGTTTGACTTCAGTAATACTTGCTAAGTAATACTTGCTAAGTCATGCCCCCCTTTTAAAGCTTTGCCACACTAGGATATATTGCTTGTGGAAAGTGTTTTTCACTGTACATATGTTTTTATGTGCAAAGCATTTGATAATGCAACTTATAGTAAATTGGGCAGTATTAGTTATGGGCATGACCTGCAATGGCACCAGACGAACTGGGAAGGGGGTCAAACCTCTGATTTAACCTTTGACTGAGGACCTAAAAATAATTATGCTAATTTAAGATCCAGCAGGAATAAAACTGACCTCAACGTGGAATAACAGGACATAGCTGTGTGTGTGTGTGTGTGTGTGTGTGTGTGTGTGTGTGTGTGTGTGTGTGTGTGTGTGTGTGTGTGTGTGTGTGTGTGTGTGTGTGTGTGTGTGTGTGTGTGTGTGTGTGTGTGTGTGTGCGTGCGTGTCCTGACCCTGAATGTAGTTTATGGACCCAGAGAGCCAATGACCCAAACTGTGGATTTGCAGTATCTATTGAATAGCATTAGCTAGCATTGTTGAGGTCAGGCAGTGGGAGTGGTAGGTAGGACCCCTGTTAGCATGCTCCAGATATCAAGCCAAAACCAACTAATTTACTGCAAACCAGATGGTATAGCAGCACAGTATCTTAAAAACATTACTGTCCAAAGGTATCACATTGCAATTGTTTGGAATTTAGCTTTTATCGCTCCACTGTGGAGTTAGTAAATCAACAATATGGTCATGACAGCATATCCAGATAACTTAGAACATTGTTTTGGAACATTCTGAAACTCAGTCTGGGCCTAGGCCAGATACTGTAATGATATGATACATTTAATTATTGAATGTTATCTACTGTGTATTATTATAGCTGCCCTGCAGGAATTGAAGCCACTAATGACGACCCCAGCGATGGAGAAGGAGGCGAGGCCTGTAGAGAAAGGGGCTACTCTTACATCCCATCTCTCCAGAGCACTCAATCTCCTTACTGGGGACATGCGTGTGTATGGAAAATGGATAAAAAGTAAGACATGTTCAATATATGATAAAGTAAATATATAAAAATCCGGGCCTTAAAGTCCCCTGCACTGCTGGGTCATGTTAAGTAAGGCACACTGTAGCAAAAACTTTTGTAGCGGGAAATGTAAATCTGTATTCTTATTAGACACGTTTAGGTAGTCGCTCCCTGTTTTACGCTGTTTCAAACATTTACTTCTCACTGAACGTGACCCAGGTTGTCATCCTTACCCTCTAATCAGAGACTGATTCAGAGAGTGGATACAATGGTCAATCAATGACTGCCTGTCTGTCTTTCTCTGTTGCTCTGCTGCAGGGCAGATTGTTGTGGTCCAGGTGGTGGACTGGGTCCTACGTGGGGTGGCCCAGGTCATGTTTGTCAACAACCCCCTCAGTGGGCTGCTCATCACGTTTGGCCTGGTGCTGCAGAACCCCTGGTGGGGCCTGAACGGACTGCTAGGATCCCTCGTTTCCACACTGTCTGCACTCCTGATTAGACAAGACAGGTAAGTCTATGGCAAGACCAGTAATCTACTTCCAATTAGGCCTAATATGGATATCCCTGGCAAAAGTCTCACACAGCCAGAGGGGTATGCTGCAAAGCAGGATCAATTAGTTAGTCTTTTGCTTTTTTAGAAGAATAAGCTTGAAATGGGCATGGTCTAATTAACTCAACAACCAAAAAATATCTAAGTATAGATTTCTTAAGGAACAAGATGTTTATCAAAGTTAACTGGCTAACTCATAGATCTTGGTTTGTAGTCCCTCAGGAGTTGTAATCTTGAATATGCTCTGCAAACTGAGGTTGGCGTGGGGAAGTCTGTTTGTCTCAGTCTGAAACTCACACCAGATGTATCATTATCTCGCAATACCTTGCTTTCCCTCCCACTCTCTTGGTATTTTTTGCACCCAACATTTCTCAATATCATTGTTTTCTGTGCTTCAGGGGGGCCATATCTGCTGGTTTATATGGCTACAATGGGACCCTGGTTGGAATGCTGATGTGTGTCTTCTCGGCCAAAGGGGACTGGTACTGGTGGCTTCTGCTCCCTAATATGTTCATGTCCATGTTATGGTATGTTACAGTAAGATTGTACTCAGTATTTTTGATCAATGTAGGTGAGAGTGGAGTAAGTTGAGACATATATTTTTTTAAATCATTCAGCATCACTCCGTCAAGGGAAATATAGTATTCTAACCAAGATATCTACATATATTTCCGGATGTTGTTTATCCCTGGAAATAATCAGAATTCATGTAAACATTCCAGTTTTGAAAATGCAGCTTGTGCCAGGAGCCCACTTTTTTGGACAACTTACCCCGGGTATGGGACAGGGTACTGTAAGTTAAGCCACCTACACATATCTGTACTGAATTAAATATTACCACTACTTTTTTAAAACCATGTCTATCTTTATTTACCAAACACATTTCAACATTATATAGAGATATATAGATAGATAAAACATCACAAATCACCTCCACAAATAAATCTTGAATCAATACTTTAAATCAATACTTTTTGGGACAAGACTAACTACCAATTGGGGAGAAAAGGGGTAAAAATAAGTAACAAAAAAACGAAATGCAGATTTACTTAGCTCGGTGGATTATTATTTATAGGAACCTCAAGAGTTGACCAATCCTGTGAACGGGTTAGGTACAGTTCTACACTTCAACAGCAAAGTTAGATAAGACGGAAGTTAATGAAGTAGGGTCAAAAAGGGAGTAATGTAGAGATCTACAGGTCTTTGGCGAAGTCCAGCCAACCTTTTGATAAAGTGATACAGTGATGATTATCAAAACTGTCACCTGTAACAAAATGAAGGGCACTATGGTAGATGGCATCCAACGGTTTAAGAGTAGTAGCAGCATAAATAATATCAACCCTGGGCCTTCCCTGTGGCTCAGTTGGTAGAGTATGGTGTTTGCAACGCCAGCATGGTGTGTGCAACGCCAGGGTTGTGGGTTCGATTCCCACGGGGGGGGCCAGTACAATTTTATTTATTTTTTTAAATGTATGAAATGTATGCATTCACTACTGTAAGTCGCTCTGGATAAGAGCGTCTGCTAAATGACTAAAATGTAAAATGTAAATGTAAGAACAAAGGTTGACTGAATCATTTACTTCCTACTGCTTAGAGAAAGGTACGATCTGTTTCTATAGAAAAAAAAAACTTTAAATCTTAGCTTCTTAACCAGCTCATCTCTGTTTTTTAAAAGTCACATTTTTAACAGATTGACCAACGGTGTTTATATAAATAGTGAAATTTAGACAACCCCACCAATCACCATGGCCTGAGTTCTGGCACTAATATAATCATGAAACCATGAAGAGTCAGAGTTCAGGGCTTCGTAGACAACTTCAATAACAGTATCAACAGTATCAAACGCTTTAGACAGGTCCACAAACAAAGCTGCACATTTCATTTGAGTGTCTAAAGCATTGACAGTGTTATTAACAACTAAAGTGGTTGATGTAATAGTACTAAGCCCAGGCCTAAACCCGGATTGGTTTACATTCAAAATATATTTCTCAGATAAATAAAGAGCAAAGTTATACATTTACCAAGGATTCAGGAATTTTAGCTAGAAAAGGAAGCCTTGAAATGGTGTGATAATGATTAAGATCATATTTAATAAATGTGGGTTATTGAGCCAACAATGATGGGTGCTGCACAGTTAAGTAGGCAGGATCCAATTGGTCAGCCCCTGTTGATTTCTTGTCTATTGCTAGCAAAGCATCCATTACTTATTTTTCTGTAAATAGCCTAAAGAAAAGCTTTGACTATCATTTCTCTGATCATTCAGCAAGTTTCCCCAATCAGCATCCAGACCAATATCATTGTGAATAGGCTTAGAAGTTGTTTCAAAGAGAGCCTGCTGAAATAAAATGTTGATTAAATGCATCAATGATGTAATTATTTTCCTGTAATGAGGCCAGTGTCTGAAGAAATTTGTTGTGGCAGAGAGAAGGAAGTAGTGGCGCAGTGGTCTAAGACACTGCATCTCAGTGCAAGATGCTGGTGCAAGACACTGAAAGCCTGTGTTCCTGGCCTTGATCCAAGCATCCTCTCTTTTATGAATGACTTCTGATAATTCCGGAGTGTACCAGGAATTCAATCACCTTTTAACCCTTAATGTTTTGAAGGGAGCATGATTATTGAAGACATCTGCTAAATGTCTCATAGCTAATTCAGGTTCAAGGATAGCTGAAATACAAATCAAGGTCACTAAAAGATGTTAAAAAAAAGCCTGTTCACTGATGTTTTTCAAGTTCCTCTTTGTGATGAAATGAGGCTTAGATTTTTGTATTCTCACATCTTTAACACAAACAACTGGGCAATGGTCACTAATGTCTTGGGCAGACACCCAGGATAATAACTTCTGATTTAATAAAATAAGACAAAAGACGGTAGACCCCTATAACAGTTACAGATACATTTTTCCCCACACAAAGCCTTAAAGATGGTAGCTAACATTTTTGGGCAAGGAAAATGGATTTCAGTTAGGAGATAGAGAAATCATTTTTAATAAGAATGGCCACTCCACCAACTCTACCCTGTCTGTCAGCTCTGAACACATTACAACTCTCAATATTAATATCAGAGTCTAGAATCTCCCCAGAGAGCCAAGTTTCAGTCAATACCAGAATGTCTGGATTCGTCTGCATAGCCCAGATCATGATGTTGTCCTGTTTATGAAGTAAGCTGCTAATGTTCAAATGCATCAACCCAAGTCATTTACGATTTTTAAAGTTGCATTGAGTCTCCAACTCAAAGAAGTTACTTCAATAGGCGGTTGCAGGCCCTGTCTTATGGCTGATATTGATTATAATTGGTATGACTATAACATCGCTTAGAACTGCATCATTTGGTCTATCCCTAGTAGTAGTAGAGGAAGGAGTAGAAATTGTAATTACTTGTTTAAGGCTAGCACCATAGGGCCTAAGGCTGCATCCAATACCAGAGTAACCAATGATGGAATGTTATAAGCTGACTTTACATGGGATTTGGTTGCTATAGTGCAACAGCCCAAGCCCTCTACGTGATTTGAAAACCAAGGGGGTATTCAAGTTTATGGAATTCATATTTGAACTAAAGGCACTGGGTGAGCAGACCAGTGGGCTTTCTCTTTTAATCTAACAATAGCAGATCTAAGAGTGGAGTTCAAATGAATACACCCCTGGCAGTTTAGACAAAAGTACGATGATAACACTCAGAAAGGATGGGAGGTATTACCTGAGCGGGGCTTGGTCTGTCCCTGAGTTAATATCTTAACGCGGCCTTGAAATGTGAAGAGAGAGTCCAGGCTCTTAGATGGTTTGGGTGGAGTCCATCATCTCTGGGTAGAGAATTTTTTTGTTTCCAAAAAGTGTTGAAATTGTCAATAAAATGTATGCCAACAGTGGCAGTAGTTTTTAAGCCAGATATGAAGTGCTAAGAGCCTGCGGAACCAGCGATGGCACGGGACCAGAGATAATCGGCTGCTTTTCAGAGCCTTTCAGGGTGTTGATTAGCTCAATAAAATCCTGTTTCGTTAGCTCTCATTGACCTTTTTTTATATAATTTGAACACAAAATTGTATATTTGCTAGTTTAGTAGGGGTCTCTGCAGTGTCGTGTCTTTGACTATGCCGGATTAAGTGATATGACATGCTATTCTATAAAATAATTTCTCTGTAATTAATATTACCTGATTAAGCTAATCAGGAAAATGTAATTAACTAGAAAGTCGGGGCACCACAAAATAATGTTTATAAAGCTGTTATCTTTCGAATAAACTCTTAAAGACCAGTAGCAGGCAATATTTAATCGTCACTTTATTCAGTCTCATCTGAAAGTTGTAAATTCTTGGTTATGTTCACGAACCCTGGTTAACAAGTTGAATCAGCAATACAACATTTGGTTTAATTATTTATTTACTAAATACCTAAATAATCACACATAATTACATCTACACAGAATGGATCATACATTGACTACAAATGATGTCATAAAGGAAAACGTCCCTAGCGGACGGAACAGATATGACGGCTGGTTACACAAAGAAAGCGGGTTGGGTTTTGAATGAAAGAGCGGGAAGACCGAGGAACAAAAATATTTTGTGTCTCTATCGGGCCGTAGGCAGCTATGCTATCG
This sequence comes from Salmo trutta, assembly GCF_901001165.1. Taxonomy (NCBI): domain Eukaryota; kingdom Metazoa; phylum Chordata; class Actinopteri; order Salmoniformes; family Salmonidae; genus Salmo; species Salmo trutta. The sequence continues at coordinate 34,587,139 of NC_042979.1, forward strand.
TAAATACAGTATCTTATGCATTCTAAATAACCACTAATTTGAAAAATGAAAATGCAATAAATATTTACTCTGAGCTGAGCTGCGCTTCGGTAGATTGGTCTTGGATAGAAGGCTGGGTTGTCAAGAGATTTTAGACTGGGACTGAGGTTCACCTTCCAGCAGGACAAGGACCCTAAGCATACTGCTAAAGCAACACTCAAGTGGTTTAAAAGGAAACATATTTTTAAATGTCTTGGAATGGCCTAGTAAAAGCCCAGACCACAATCCATTTGAGAATCTGTGAAATGACTTAAAGATCGCTGTACACCAGCGGAACCCATCCAACTTGAAGGAGCTTGAGCAGTTTTTCCTTGAAGAATGGGCAAAAATCCCAGTGGCTAGATGTGCCAAGCTTATAGAGACCTACCCCAAGAGACTTGCAGCTGTAATTTCTGCAAAAGGTGGCTCTACAAAGTATTGACTTTGGGGGGATGAATAGTTATGCAAGCTCAAGTTTTCAGTTTTTTAATGTTATTTCTTGTTTGTTTTACAATGAAAATATTTTGCATCTTCAAAGTGGTAGGCATGTTGTGTAAATCAAATGATACACACCCCCTAAAAAATCTATTTTAATTCCAGGTTGTAAGGCAACAAAATAGGAAAAATGCCATGGGGGTGAATACTTTCGCAAGCCACTGTACTCAATGCAATTAAATGCTGGGGCCCATCAAAACAGTAACGCAACGGAGGCAATGTTTCCAGTATGATAGCCAGGAGAGAAGCACATTGGAGGGGATATACAGTCGTGGCCAAAAGTTTTGAGAATGACACAAATATTAATTTCCACAAAGTTTGCTGCCTCAGTGTCTTTAGATGTTTTTGTCAGATGTTACTATGGAATACTGAAGTATAATTACAAGCATTTCATAAGTGTCAAATGCTTTTGTTGACAATTACGTGAAGTTGATGCAAAGAGTCAATATTTGCAGTGTTGACCCTTCTTTTTCAAGATCTCCTCAATCCGCGCTGGCATGCTGTCAATTAACTTCTGGGCCACATCCTGACTGATGGCAGCCCATTCTTGCATAATCAATGCTTGGAGTTTGTCAGAATTTGTGGGTTTTTGTTTGTCCACCCGCCTCTTGAGGATTGACCACAAGTTCTCAATGGGATTAAGGTCTGGGGAGTTTCCTGGCCATGGACCCAAAATATCGATGTTTTGATCCCCAAGCCACTTACTTTTGCCTTATGGCAAGGTGCTCCATCAAGCTGGAAAAGGCATTGTTCGTCACCAAACTGTTCCTGGATGGTTGGGAGAAGTTGCTCTCGGAGGATGTGTTGGTACCATTCTTTATTCATGGCTGTGTTCTTAGGCAAAATTGTGAGTGAGCCCACTCCCTTGGCTGAGAAGCAACCCCACACATGAATGGTCTCAGGATGCTTTACTGCTGGCATGACACAGGACTGATGGTAGCGCTCACCTTGTCTTCTCCGGACAAGCTTTTTTCCGGATGCCCCAAACAATCGGAAAGGAGATTCATCAGAGAAAATGACTTTACCCCAGTCCTCAGCAGTCCAATCCCTGTACCTTTTGCAGAATATCAGTCTGTCCCTGATGTTTTTCCCGGAGAGAAGTGGCTTCTTTGCTGCCCTTCTTGACACCAGGCCATCCTCCAAAAGTCTTCGCCTCACTGTGCGTGCAGATGCACTCACACCTGCCTGTTGCCATTCCTGAGCGAACTCTGTACTGGTGGTGCCCCGATACCGCAGCTGAATCAACTTTAGGAGACGGTTCTGGCGCTTGCTGGACTTTCTTGGGCGCCCTGAAGCCTTCTTCACAACAATTGAACCACTCTCCTTGAAGTTCTTGATGATCCGATAAATGGTTGATTTAGGTGCAATCTTACTGGCAGCAATATCCTTGCCTCTGAAGCCCTTTTTGTGCAAAGCAATGATGACGGCACGTGTTTCCTTGCAGGTAACCATGGTTGACAGGGGAAGAACAATGATTCCAAGCACCACCCTCCTTTTGAAGCTTCCAGTCTGTTATTCGAACTCAATCAGCATGACAGAGTGATCTCCAGCCTTGTCCTCGTCAACACACACCTGTGTTAACGAGAGAATCACTGACATGATGTCAGCTGGTCCTTTTGTGGCAGGGCTGAATTGCAGTAGAAATGTTTTGGGAGGATTCAGTTCATTTGCATGGCAAAGAGGGACTTTGCAATTAATTGCAATTAATCTGATCACTCTTCATAACATTCTAGAGTATATGCAAATTGCCATCATACAAACTGAGGCAGCAGACTTTGTGAAAATTAATATTTGTGTCATTCTCAACTTTTGGCCACGACTGTAGTTTCCAGTACAGGCCGGTGGAAGATGGGAGGGAGGCAAGCGCTACACCGGGCCACGGGAGAGTCAAAGAGAGTAAATCCAAGTAGGCTAAACAAAGTGGAGTTCAAGTTTGGCAGTAGTCTAAAAACATCCAAGACACAATGTCAAGTGGAAGTATGAAAGCAACAGTAGGCAGGTGTCTGCTCAGATAATGTCCCAGTGCAGGCTCCAGTGCAGAGTATGGTAGCCAGGTATATCCATGTAGGCCTCAAAAGTTTCAGCTGACCTGTTTTGTATATCTCCTTAAAAACACTGTATGCAATATTGCACTATTGTCCAATGTGTTCACAGCCAGCTGAAACAAAGCCAAAATTGAATTCAACTGAAACACCCTAACTTCTAAATAATGATCCAACCCTCCATTTCCTTTTTTCCTCTACCTGATTATGATCATATTTCAAGCTTCTTGTTGTGTGTTCTTCACTTCCTGTTCCTGTGCAGTCCCATAGTCTCCAGTGCCCTGGGCTCAGTGTTCAGCAAATGGGACCTCCCTGTGCTCACTCTACCATTCAACATCCTTGTGTGTTTGCACATGGCTGCCATGGGGTCTAACCACCCCTACTTTCCAGAGGTAGGCCCAAAATATACTCACGTACACACAGAGGTACACTATCGTTCAAAAGTTTGGGGTCACTTACAAATGTCCTTGTTTTTGAAAGATTTTTTTTTTAATTGTCCATTTAAAATAACATCAAATGTATCAGAAATACAGTGTAGACATTGTTAATGTTGTAAATGACTATTGTAGCTGGAAACGTCAGATTAAAAAAAACATTTCAATATCTACATAGGCGTACAGAGGCCCATTATCAGCAACCATCACTCCTGTGTTCCAATGGCATGTTGTGTTAGCTAATCCTAGTTTATCATTTTAAAAGGATAATTGATCATTAGAAAACCCTTTTGCAATTATGTTAGCACAGCTGAAAACTGTTGTCCTCATTAAAGAAGCAATACAACTGGCCTTCTTTAGACTAGTTGAGTATCTGGAGCATCAGCATTTGTGGGTTCGATTACAGACTCAAAATGGCTAGAAACAAAGACCTTTCTTCTGAAACTCGTCAGTCTATTCTTGTTCTGAGAAATGAAGGCTATTCCATGCGAAAATTGCCAAGAAACTGACGATCTCGTACAACGCTGTGTACGACTCCCTTCACAGAACAGCGAAAACTGTCTCTAACCAGAATAGAGCGAGTGGGAGGCCCCGGTGCACAACTGAGCAAGAGGACAAGTACATTAGAGTGTCTAGTTTGAGAAACAGACACCTCACAAGTCCTCAACTGGCACCTTCATTAAATAGTACCCGCAAAACGCCAGTCTCAACATCAACAGTGAAGAGTCGACTCCAGGATGCTGTCTTTCTAGGCAGAGTTGCAAGAAAGCCATATCTCAGACTGGCCAATAAAAAGAAAAGATTAAGATGGGCAAAAGAACACAGACACTGGACAGAGGAACTCTGCCTTGAAGGCCAGCATCCCAGAGTCGCCTCTTCACTGTTGACGTTGAGACTGGTGTTTTGCGTGCACTATTTAATGAAGCTGCCAGTTGAGGACTTGTGAGGCATCTGTTTCTCAAACTAGACACTCTAATGTACTTGTCCTCTTGCTCAGTTGTGCACCGGGGCCTCCCACTCCTTTCTATTCTGGTTAGAGACAGTTTGCCCTGTTCTGTGAACGGAGTAGAACACAGCTTTGTACAAGATTTTCAGTTTCTTGGCAATTTCTCACATGGAATAGCCTTCATTTCTCAGAACAAGAATAGACTGACGAGTTTCAGAAGAAAGGTCTTTGTTTCTAGCCATTTTGAGTCTGTAGTCGAACCCACAAATGCTGATGCTCCAGATACTCAACTAGTCTAAAGAAGGCCTGTTTCAGTGCTTCCTTAATGAGGAGAACAGTTTTCAGCTGTGCTAACATAATTGCAAAAGGGTTTTCTAATGATCAATTATCCTTTTAAAATGATAAACTTGGATTAGCTAACACAACGTGCCATTGGAACACAGGAGCGATGGTTGCTGATAATGGGCCTCTGTACGCCTATGTAGATATTCCTTCTTCTTTTTTTATCAGCCGTTTCCAGCTACAGTAGTCATTTACAACATTAACAATGTCTACACTGTATTTCTGATAAATTTTGTTATTTTAATGGACAACATTTTTTTGATTTTCTTTCAAAAACAAAGACATTTGTAAGTGTCCCCAAACTTTTGAACGGTAGTGTACATATGCACTCACACACACTTACATACCACGCACACACACACACACCTCCCAATATCCTAATACCCCCAGTTTCTGCTTTCCCCAGGTGCTAATGCAGCCAAAGTCCTCCCTCCATCTGAACACCACCTTGGCAGAACAAAGCATACCTCAGGTAGGACAGTACACTGTACGGTGTCCATATTAGGACAGCCTCCGAGTCACAACACTGTAACCTTGTGTGTTTCTAAAAAACCTCTACAACATATTCTAGATGATTCTGTCACTTCAACAACTAAGAAACAAAAATAGGTCAAACACATAATCCTCACAGATATAGTCCAAATAAACAATTTCACTGAACTTTCCAAGAGCAGGAAATTAGATTTCTAACAAAAGTGTATTGAGTGGATGTAGGATTATGGTAGCTAGTGGTGATAGCTACCATGAGGTAGAAGTGACTAGTAACCACAGATCTAGGATCAGATTACCTTACTCCCAATCCTAACCCAAAGTGAGGAAGGGTGATAGCCTGCTTGTTGGTTACTTCCTGGTGCAGCTCTTGATGGCGGTGCCAGTTGGCGTGGGTCAGGTGTACGGCTGTGACTGCCCCTGGACCGGAGGGATCTTCATCATAGCCCTGCTGCTCTCCTCCCCAACCATCTGCATGCACGCTGTACTGGGCTCTATTGTTGGTGTAGTGTCAGGTAAGAGACTTCCTCTCAGAGAATTGTGTACACCTGACCTCTAACCCCAGCACATACTGTGGAAATACTGATTGGGATACAAAACATGTTTGGTTTTAATGGCTATACTCATTATCAATACCAATGGACATGCTCTTTAGAGATATAACCGAGAGTAGTATAAGTTGCATCACAGAACACAATAGGAGCTGTACTTATTTTTTTTTTAAACTGTCTTATGTGTGCGTCTCAATAAATAACTAGGGAGCATAACAGTTGTGAACATGACTTTTTTTATGTACACCGAATTAGAAACATCGGAAGTATGCTATTGTTCCCGTGTTCATTAGTCAATTTTGAAGTTAAATTCAACATATCCCAAGCTGATTTGTTGTGCATCATCATGAAGCAAAATAATGCAGATGTAAGCCATTTATTGGCAATTCTTTAATCACAGGCTATAATTGGGGCCAGGAGTTTAACTAGGTACTAGGGCCCAGAGCTTTTCATGGTCAAATCACATGGGCAGGGAAATCTGGACCTAGCTGTATTGTATGTCCTGTTCGATGAAGGTCTTGTTCTGGCTGCTCCTCGTGAGGACATCTACTCAGGACTGTGGGGTTACAACAGTTGTCTGTCCTGCATCGCTATTGGAGGGGTGTTCTATGGACTGACATGGCAGAGTCATCTACTGGCTATTACCTGTGGTAGGTCCAGAAACAACACCTTCACCTTACTCAGTACTGTCAGTCTACTTCATGACCATCCATTCAATGAAGCCAGTTGTTGTTTTTCTACTTTCAGCCTTTTTCTGTGCGTACATGACTTTGGCCATTTCAAATCTGATGTCCATAGTAAGTACTTACATGTTTATTTCATTCTTGGTCAACATCTAATGTACTGCTGCCACTAATTTCAATGCTCTGTACTTGTCTAATAAGTCAAACAAAAATGCATTTCAGCCTATAAAGAGTGAATATTTTTATGTTCCGGTTCCTTTTATGTTGAGAGCTTTTGGTTACATAATGCAGTACAAGCAGCCGACCCTATACCATAATTAGTTGCAGTACTTCTGAATGAATGTATGAAACATTCTTACCTAACCAGGGCAATTTTCTGAAGTGTCAGTGAGTCTGTTACATCACCCAGTAGACAATCAACAATACCTAGGGTCGTACGTATCAAGCATTTCTGAATAGGAGTGCCAGGTAAAAGACAGAAATGATACTAAATAAGAATTATTATTCTGAGATGCTTGATACAATCTCTTAACTCCACTTCTACAATATCATCTGTTGTTTTCAGTTTGGGCTACCAGCATGCACCTGGCCTTTCTGCCTGTCCGCCCTCACCTTCCTCCTCATCACCACTGAAATCAGAGCCATACACAGACTGCCTCTGTCGGCCGTGATGTACCCTGAGGAGAACAGGCGCTACAACAAAGAGAGGTCACCAGAAAATCACCAGGATGATCAGCAGATCATCAGTAAAGAGGAGAAACTGCTGGAGAAGAGAGAAGAGATAAAGCCTCATATCAGCCTGTCAGTAGAGTAGTGTGTATACTGAGGACATGAAGTGAATAGCCTATCTCTCCGTGAAAGCTAGTAGCCCATGGAAAAATTCTAGGAAAATGTTAGCAAATTATAGTAAAGTCAACTCTGGCGTTAGAGACATTGAAAACATATTGGCTAGGATATCAATAGCTATTGTCTTACAGTCAAAGAAACCTCTGACTTAATTTCATCTTCTTCTACTGTTTTGAAAAGCAGTTTCTATCCTGGAATCCACACTGAATATGATTCCGGGCTGGAGTTTCACTATATTCTACAAATATTTTTGCAATGAGCCTAATAGTCTCTGGACTACAACAACTTTAGCATCCTTACATTGGACTCAATATTATATTGTCGAATTTATAGTTGTGTTTTGCTAGTACACCTTTTTACGTGTGGGCTTTGATTCAGGCTGTACCACTAATTTGTCATAACTTTATTGCTCAGTAGAGGGCAGCACTCACCAAATGAAGCCGATGCTACTGCTGTGTCTGAAGGAGTCATTTTTGGAATCTCAAAATAAGCGCTGTTAATATGAAACAATTTCTGTTACAAGTTTTCTTATTCTATTTATTAGATTAGTAGAGAGGTGAGGGGGGACACACCTGAACAGAAAAACATTTCTTCTCTTTGGATGTGGAGAGGAATTTACAGTGCAGTAGATCATCACAGCAGTTCAGCCAGTGAGTTGTTAAAGGGCGCTCTCATTATGTGCTCTTCCAGCAAAACCAGGCTATTTTCAGACAGGTACTGTACATCACGACCTCGCCTCGTCTGCACTCGGAGGTAGATTCATATTATTGGAGAGGACAGTGATGGATGTGAAGAAGACACATTTGTGAGAGATATTCTCTGAAACGTGTCCACGATCCTCTCTTTGTCTCACCAGTCCCCTCCCAACATCAGGTGGGAAATGACTGCAACTATTGTGTGTGCGTGTGTGCGTGTGTGTGTGTGTGTGTGTGTGTGTGTGCGTGCGTGCGTGCGTGCGTGCGTGCGTGCGTGCGTGCGCGCGCGCGTGGGTACATATGTATATCTGTATATATTTTCTCAGTGTGTCTGTGTTAAACCGTGACACACGTTCAACGGTCCAGCTGCAGTGACAGTCACACTCCCAGACATGTGAGAGTAAAAGCAGACAGGAGAGAGGGAGGGGAATAGAGCAGAAAAAAGAAGATGAGGGGTTGGGCGAAGAGATTGAAAAAAAGGATTACTCGACTAAAAATGAACTGAATCACGTTCTTGATAGTCTTCTTCCTCACATCCTCCACACTCATTAAAACAGCTCTGGGAACTGGTCGTCACTAGTTACCACAGCCACATAGTCATAATTATGGCTAAACCTGCCTATTTCTACAATTTCTCTTCTTAAAATCTGATTTTATATCTAACCTTAACCACACTGCTAACCTTATGCCTAACCTTAAATTAAGACCAAAAAACTAGGCAATTTAATTTTCTCATGAGTTTCTACTACAGTGCCTTTGGAAAGTATTCAGACCCCATGACTGTTTCCACATTTTGTTAAGTTACAGACTTATTCTAAAATGGATAAAATATCTATTTTTTCCTCAGCAATCTACACACAATACCCCATAATGACAAAGCCAAACAGGCCTTTAGAAAAAACAGAAATACCTTATTTACATAAGTATTCAGACCCTTTGTGATGAGACTCGAAACTGAGCTCAGGTGCATCCTGTTTCCTTTGATCATCCTTGTGATGTTTCTACAACTTGATTGGAGCCACCAATTTTGAATTTGAGGCTGTGGTAACTAGTAACAACCCTGGGGACTATTCCAAACACACCATCACTCTAGCGATGGGTGATTCTGATCGGATTCCTCAGGGATTCCTGCTTAAACTTCTCACACGCGTGCCAACCTCAGCGACTGATTTAGACTCGGAAAACCAGACAAACTCTCTGCACTCAATCTACAAATCAAATGTATTTTATAAAGCCCTTTTATTTGTATTGTTTACATCAGCAGTTGTCACAAAGTGCTTTACAGATCTACACCCTAAAACCCCAAAGAGCAAGCAATGCAGAAGCACAGTGGCTAGGATAAACAAACCCAGTGACATTAACTGATGAACAGGTACTTCAGGATTAGAGTTGTCTATCCCTGCTCTACTCAGATCAACCCACTACTGATCTACACTAAATTACACTGGGCTCTGTAACCTTTCAGTGACTGAATAGACTGTGACAGACAGTGTGTGAGTGGGATGAAGAGGGATGTCGTGGGTTAGTGTCACTTACTTTGGGAATGCACTGTCCTTTGTGAATGCTGAGAGCACAATGTGACTCACCACCTCAAGGACTCAGCAGCACCTACTACTCCCACATGGGGGAAGGTGGTGGACTGGACTGTGAAGGATCGCACTTACCACACACATACTGCCACACACCATAATCTGTTCATCTGTCATAGGTCAAACACTTTGATCAGAGGAAGAAAGATTAACTCATGGGATATTGTCATTCATATTCATGCTTTCAGTTTCTCATTAGCCATGGGTCATGGTATATAGTGCCTTCCGAAAGTGTTCAGACCCCTTGACTTTTCCACATTGTTACATTACAGCCTTATTCTAAAATGTATTTAAAAAATTAAATCCTCAGCAATCTATACCCCATAATGACAAAGCGAAAACATTATTTTATTTTTTTTAGAAAATGTATTTAAAATAAAAGAAAAACTGGTTAAAAAAACACCTGTGGTGAATTCAAATGATTGGACATGATTTGGAAAGGCACACACCTGTCTATATAAGGTCCCACAGTTGAAAGTGCATGTCAGAGCAAAAACCCTGTCATCAGGTCGAAGAAATTGTCCGTAGCGCTCCAAGACAGGATTGTGTCGAGGCACAGATCTGGGGAAGGGTACCAAAAAAATGTGTGCAGCATTGAAGACCCTCCATCATTCTTAAATGGAAGAAGTTTGGAACCACCAAGACTCTCCCTAGAACTGGCTGCCCGGCCAAACTGAGCAATCGGAGGAGAAGGGCCTTGGTCAGGGAGGTGACCAAGAACCTGATGGTCACTCTGACAGAGCTCTAGAGTTCCTCTGTGGAGATGGGAGAAGTTTCCAGAAGGACAACCATCTCTGCAGCACTCCACCAATTAGGCCTTTATGGTAGAGTGGCCAGCCTTTATGGTAGAGATGGAAGCCACACCTTAGTAAAAGACACATGACAGCCCGCATGGATTTTGCCAAAAGGCACCTAAAGACTCTCAGACCATGAGAAACAAGATTCTCTGGTCTGATGAAACCAAGGTTGAACACTTTAGCCTGAATGCCAAGCCTCACGTCTGGAGGAAACCTGGCACCATCCCTACGGTGAAGCATGGTGGTGGCAGCATCATACTGTGGGGATGTTTTTCAGCGGGAGGGACTGGGAGACTAGTCAGGATCAAGGCAAAGATGAACGGAGCAAAGTACAGAGAGATCCTTGATGAAAACCTGCTCCAGAGCGCTCATGACCTCAGACTGGGGCGAAGGTTCACCTTCCGACAGGACAACATCCCTAAGCACATAGCCAAGTCTGAACACTTATGTAAATGTAATATTTCAGTTGTTTTTATATACACTGCTCAAAAAAATAAATGGAACACTTAAACAACACAATGTAACTCCAAGTCAATCACACTTCTGTGAAATCAAACTGTCCACTTAGGAAGCAACACTGATTGACAATACATTTCACATGCTGTTGTGCAAATGGAATAGACAACAGGTGGAAATTATAGGCAATTAGCAAGACACCCCCAATAAAGGAGTGGTTCTGCAGGTGGTGACCACAGACCACTTCTCAGTTCCTATGCTTCCTGGCTGATGTTTTGGTCACTTTTGAATGCTGGTGGTGCTTTCACTCTAGTGGTAGCATGAGACGGAGTCTACAACACACACAAGTGGCTCAGGTAGTGCAGCTCATCCAGGATGGCACATCAATGCGAGCTGTGGCAAGAAGGTTTGCTGTGTCTGTCAGCGTAGTGTCCAGAGCATGGAGGCGCTACCAGGAGACAGGCCAGTACATCAGGAGACGTGGAGGAGGCCGTAGGAGGGCAACAACCCAGCAGCAGGACCGTTACCTCCGCCTTTGTGCAAGGAGGAGCAGGAGGAGCACTGCCAGAGCCCTGCAAAATGACCTCCAGCAGGCCACAAATGTGCATGTGTCTGCTCAAACGGTCAGAAACAGACTCCAAGAGGGTGGTATGAGGGCCCGACGTCCACAGGTGGGGGTTGTGCTTACAGCCCAACACCGTGCAGGACGTTTGGCATTTGCCAGAGAACACCAAGATTGGCAAATTCGCCACTGGCGCCCTGTGCTCTTCACAGATGAAAGCAGGTTCACACTGAGCACATGTGACAGACGTGACAGAGTCTGGAGACGCCGTGGAGAACGTTCTGCTGCCTGCAACATCCTCCAGCATGACCGGTTTGGCGGTGGGTCAGTCATGGTGTGGGGTGGCATTTCTTTGGGGGGCCGCACAGCCCTCCATGTGCTCGCCAGAGGTAGCCTGACTGCCATTAGGTACCGAGATGAGATCCTCAGACCCCTTGTGAGACCATATGCTGGTGCAGTTGGCCCTGGGTTCCTCCTAATGCAAGACAATGCTAGACCTCATGTGGCTGGAGTGTGTCAGCAGTTCCTGCAAGAGGAAGGCATTGATGCTATGGAATGGCCCGCCCGTTCCCCAGACCTGAATCCAATTGAGCACATCTGGGACATCATGTCTCGCTCCATCCACCAACGCCACATTGCACCACAGACTGTCCAGGAGTTGGCGGATGCTTTAGTCCAGGTCTGGGAGGAGATCCCTCAGGAGACCATCCGCCACCTCATCAGGAGCATGCCCAGGCGTTGTAGGGAGGTTATACAGGCACGTGGAGGCCATACACACTACTGAGCCTCATTTTGACTTGTTTTAAGGACATTACATCAAAGTTGGATCAGCCTGTAGTGTGGTTTTCCACTTTAATTTTGAGTGTGACTCCAAATCCAGACCTCCATGGGTTGATAAATTGGATTTCCATTGATTATTTTTGGGTGATTTTGTTGTCATCACATTCAACTATGTAAAGAAAAAAGTATTTAATAAGATTATTTCATTCATTCAGATCTAGGATGTGTTATTTTAGTGTTCCCTTTATTTTTTGAGCAGTGTATATACATTTTTTATTTACATTTGCAAAAATAAAATAAAACTGTTTTTGCTTTATCATTATGGGGTATTGTGAGTAGATTGATGAGAAAAAACGATTTAATCCATTTTAGAATAAGGCTGTAACGTAACAAAATGTGGAAAAAGTGAAGGGGTCTGAGTACCTTCTGAAGGCACTGTATAAGTCAGACATTTTCGAAAAATGTAATAGGAGTTATACATATCATTTTGGGTGCCACAGCAAAGAGTGCTGTAGTGACTCAGTCCACAACAACTCTGATGTAAACAACAGGCAAATAGCAGCAATCTGAGATTTCAGCACCACAGTGGTCGTGTCAAGTGAAGCCAAAATCACTGGGAAAAAACATTTATGCAAGAGGAGGCCTACACAGGAAGCAAAAACCCTGAAGAGCACTGATGCAATGCATGACTATTTAGTCATATTGATTACAATTGTTAAACATTTTGAATTGTAAATACAAGAGACTAAATCTGAAAATAGTGATTATTTGAAACTGCTTACAGGTGCCTTGCCTCAGTAGTATTTGAACACAATATACACCACATGGCCAAAAGTATGTGGACAGCTGCTTGTCAAACATTTCATTCCAAACTCATGGGCATTAATAGGGAGTTGGTCCCCACTCTGCTGCTATAACAGCCTCCACTCTTCTGGGAAGGCGGGACTTACTTCCATTCAGACACAAGAACATTAGTGAGGTCGGGCACTGATGTTGGGAGATTAGGCCTGGCTCGCAGTCGGTGTTCCAATTCATCACAAATGTTTTGATGGGGTTGAGGTGAGGGCTCTGTGCAGGCCAGTCAAGTTCTTCCACACCGATCTCAACCACAGAATTGTCTAGAATGTTATTCTAAGCAGTAGCGTTAAGATTTCCCATCTCTGGAACTAAGGGTCCTAGCCCGAACCATGAAAAACAGCCTCAGACTATTATTCCTCCTCCACCAAACTTTACAGTTGGCACTATGCATTCGGGCAGGTAGCATTCTCCTGGCATCCTCCAAACTCAGATTCGTCTGTCTGACTGCCAGATGGTGAAGCATGATTCATGACTCCAGAGAATGCGTTTCCACTGCTCCAGAGTCCAAAGAGCTTTACACCACTCCAGCCAACGCTTGGCATTGCGCATGGTGATCTTAGGCTTGTGTGTGACTGCTCGGCCATGGAAACCCATTTCATGAAGCTCCCAACAAACAGTTCTTGTGCTGATGTTGTTTCCAGAGGCAGTTTGGAACTCGGTAGAGTGTTGCAACCAAGGACAGATGATTTTTAGGATCTTCAGCACTCAGCGGTCCCATTCTCTGAGCTTGCATGGCCTACCACTTTGCGACTGAGCCGTTGTTGCTCCTAGAAGTTTACACTTGACAATAACAGCACTTACAGTTGACCGGGCAACTCTAGCAGGGCAGAAATTTGACCAACTGACTTGTTGGACAGGTAGCATTCCTATGTCTGTGCCACGTTGAAAGTCACTGAGCTCTTCAGTAAGGCTATTCTACAGCCAATGTTTGTCTATGGAGATTGCATAGCTGTATGCTCAATTTTCTACTCCTGTCAGCAACGGGTGTGGCTGAAATAGCAGAATCCACTAATTTGAATGGTTGTCCACATACTTTTGGACATGTAGTGTATCAGCCCTCAGGCAAATCACATAGACAAGAATAAAGGTGTACAACAATTCTGTATTGTACAACAATGTATTTTTGTGTGTGATAGCTTTTGTAGTCGGCTCCATAGTCCATAAATAGACCAGTGACAATACAGCCCCTAGCATGTGACAATGACAATGCTTAATTAGATTCAAATAAAGTACTGAAGTGTGACCGCATGCGAGTGTGCCCATTCTGCACGCTTGTCTGTGTATATTATTGGTACACTTTGGCACGTGAGCTGTCCCCCCTGCCGCCCCCTCCAGCCTTAGTCTCAGTGTGACACGACACATTAATAACTGTGATTTTCTATTCGAGGAGAGAGAAAAAGGCGAGAGAGACAGCGAGCTCTGATTTCCACCAGTCCCAATGTTCCCGTGGGCGGATGGGAGAGTGAGAATACTGTGAATAGAACAGAATGTCCTAATTCATTACATTCTAGAACCATCCCTCTCTCTGCTGTAGAAGAGCTCCAATCCAGCCAGTCAGTGACGCTCCTGACTCCCCATGTTCAGACCAAATTTGTCTCCATTTCCTGTTGGAGTGAATGGGAGACTCCACTGGAAGATGGAGAATCCATCTCTCCCATTGGCTGTGGTGAGCATCATAGAAGAGGAAACATGGCCATGTATGTCCGCTTTTTGTTCCATAACCATATACTGCTGTACACAACAACACAGGTCCTTACTTCAACTGTACTGGATGTCCACGTTATACAATTCATACTGCTAGACAAAATAACACAAAATAAGTCTTGCAGGATACTCAAATGGTTTCTTTGAATCTATCATCAGTTCATTTCTATTCTATACTTTGTTCATATGAAGCACATCTAATCTAACCAGATATCTAACAACCAGAGGAGCATCCTACAGAACCTAAAATAAACACTTTGTTATTATGAAGTAGATTGAGAATGCATGATGTCACCATACTGGGATCCTATGTCCTTATCTGTTCCCCTATTAAATGTGATAATATAAACCAGTTAGCAGACACTTTTATTTTAAGAGATTTACAGTCATGCATGCACACATTTTAAATAAGGGGGGTCCTGGGAATCGAACCCACTATCCTGGCGTTGCAAGCGAAATCCTCTACCAACTGAGCTTCAGAGTATATATAGTCATATAAATTAGTACTTGACTAGAAAACAATAACGATGAATTTCTCTGATCAAATAGCTTCAAGGGATTGTTCAATCCAATGGTCCATGTCAGGGGGATTACATAGCCTCTAGGGATGTCTATCTGTCAGTCAGTCTTCAGTCGGCAACCCTCGACAGCTCTGAGGATTCACCTCACTGGTCGTGACTGTTCCATGAGCTTCTGCTCAGAATTCCGGAAACGAGCCTCAAGAAGGAGAAGGGGGCTGTTACATCCGCGTGATAATGCTACGAACACCAATGGTCTCGAGGAGAAATCGGTAGGCACGGTATTCCCTCTTGTGCGTAGGAAAATGGGCGTGTTTTGGGAAAGCTCAGTCACGCTGCGTGGGTGGTGAGTGTATAGTAAAGGGCTGCCGCGGCAGTATATAGCACAGTCTGCAGTCAGCGGTTCAGTCAACCAACAGCTCAAGCACAGCTAAAACAGCTAAGAAACGTTCAGCACCACAGAACAGCGGACAGCTCCTCAATAAGCGAACACTATGGTTCTGATCTGGACACAGTTTGGAGTGAAAACCAAAAATGTCAAGTGCAAGGTCCGCGTTATGAACAGGAATGACAGCTCGGGCTCTTCATCAGGGGTAAGTTATATTTTTACAATTGTATTCATTTCAGTAATTTACTGATTGTAATGAATTATATCAATGCTCATTTTACGCATATAGTCATTAATTGTGCCTTATGGTTGTGTCGTTAAAAAGACAGTGAGTTCAAAGATTTTGCTAATTGCTGAGAATGGTCTTTGATATTAAGCATAGTGATTTATGTCAAATAGTGAATGTTCCTTCCGAACTATAGCCTGTTCAACTTGTATGGGAGCAATGGGTTCTCCAGTATCCTGCAGACAGTGTAGCCTAGTTGAGACAATCAGGGTGCATCCAGGATCTGCGGTAGCAGCTGCAATCTGCTTCACCATGCTCATACACACGAGCTCCCCCTATATTCACATTGTCTGTATTATAGGTGAGCAGATAAATATCTGCATTTTAGTCGGTAAGACTGAAATGGACATAATTGCATTTGCCATGGGCTAGTTTTAACATAACACCGTTTTCGTGGGCTGAATGCAATATTAAAGAATACATTGATATTGTGGTCATTTGTATTCAAAACACTGACATTTCCAAGTATGCATCTTCTGATATTGGTACAAACTAGCACAGCAGGCTTTCCTGATAATCATTGGTGACTCAGTGCTATTTGTCTTGGTCATTCTCAATCAACTGTTGAATGTCACACCTGCTGGGTGTCATAAAGATGCCGGATGCTTAGCAATGCATTATCATGTGCATGGCAATGAGAGCACTATAAGGAGGGTTTAGAACCCACAGGCCAGGGAATTAGTTCTCTTTCTACCACATCTTATCCAACTCTGGTTTCATATCTTTTCATTGAGGCACAATTCGAACCTGACTTTTAGACAAAGGACAAAGTGAATCTATTGGTGGGTGTAATTCAGTCAGGCATTTGTCCTTTTATAAGGGGGTTGACATCTGTAGGCTATAGAGATCTAACGTGTTACTTCTCTCATCCTGGTTCTCCAGGAGAACCAAAAGGACCAAGAGGTGCCTGTTATGTCCATCAAGCCTATGGGGAAGGATTTCTACAAGGTCCTGGGCGTCGAGACAGACTCCAACGAAGATGAGATCAAGAAGGGATACAGGAAGATGGCCCTAAAGTTTCACCCTGACAAGAACAGCGCCGCTGACGCCGCAGACAAGTTCAAGGAGATCGCAGAAGCTTACGAGATTCTGACCGACCCCAAGAAGAGAGTCATCTATGATCAGTTTGGAGAAGAAGGTGAGAGCCTTTCCTTCCCTTGTCATTTAACCAGCAGTAGCCTTGTAGGGCCCTTTGCCTTTGTCAGTTGAGTAGAAGTAGTTACTATAGCACAGGCAGATGCATTGTTGAATGGTTGATGGTAAGCAGCAGTACCTTTGCCAATTGCTGTTGCATCTAGCAAAAAATCTGCAGCACCTGGTCCACCAGAGAGCCAGCCCAACATGTGCGCTGTAGACAACCGCAGACTGATAAATTATTCAGCCATCCACCAAGAAAATGTTTCCTCAAACTTAAAAAATTGACAAATGTAAATTTTGTAAGCCCTCCAGAAGTGTTAAGCCAAATATACATGAGTAAGAACTTTGTCTCAGAGTGGAAGTAGAATAGAAGATTGGACAAGATGGAAGATCACACATCTTCTGTCTGGGTAAACTGTACTAACTGTCTTTTTTCCTTTTGTGTCTCAGGTCTTAAGAACGGAGGCGGAGTGTCCATGGCAGGCAAGGAGAACAACACCCATCAGTACAGTTACCACGGTGACGCCCATGCCACATTCTCCTCCTTCTTCCAAGGCTCCGACCACTTCGACATCTTCTTCGGGCCCGACGGCGAGGAGGAGCTCTTCAACCCTTTCAGCCGCTTCACCTTCAGCCACGTCGGCGGTTACCACGGTAACTATGGCCCCACTGGCGAGAAGCTTCGGCGCGGGCGTCGGCGTCTGCAGGGCATGGCGGTGGTGCACGACCTCCTGGTGACCCTGGAAGAGGTGTTCCATGGCTGCACCAAGCACATGAAGATCACGCGGCGCCGTCTCAACCCGGACGGCCGCAGCCTGCGCACCGAGGACAAGGTCCTGAACGTGGTGGTGAAGAAGGGGTGGAAGGAGGGTACCAAGATCACCTTCCCCAGAGAGGGCGACGAGACGCCCAACAACATACCCGCCGACGTGGCCTTCGTTCTCAAGGACAAGAAACACCCCCACTACAAGAGGGATGGGTCCCACATTGTGTATACAGCCAAGATCACCCTCAAAGAAGTAAGTTTGTGTTTGTGTGTCAACCCTACATTTATTTGGGAATATAACACAGTAAGTCTTAGCAGAATTACAGCACTGCCATACTTTTAGTTTAGGTAGGTTTACATGAAGTTTCAAGGCACGGCTGAAGTATGCCACTCCCATACTTTGGACAATGGCTCAAATTGGTGGCTGTAGAATAGATAAAACACTGTTCTATTCAGAGCCCCTCTCAGCTAACCCACCACTGCCCCAACCTTATCCTTAGCTTAGCTCACAGACCCCCACGAACACACAGTGCAGTGCACTCTGCAGAGAGCAGCAGCAGCTGTAGCTAAATATAGCCTCTGTGTCGGCCGCCCCCTCACAGTGCTTTCACTTCGCTCCCTCACTGACTCCTCTGCCAGCCTTTAGCTTCGTCTCACCCTCTCTCTCTGGCTCACAATCACTCACTCCCACGTCCTACGCTCCTCAGATTAGCATGAGAGCGTTCACAGACAGGGCAGCCTCTTCAAAGAGCTCCTCTCCATCTTCCCATGGCCCACTCAGTCACTCTGTTGAGTACCGACACCCACACACACAGCCAGAATAGAGACAAGATTACCGGTATGATATTTGTAACACTTATCGTTGCATAACAGAGCAAAGCATTGTCTTTTTGGGGCAAATGCTCCACATTCAAGTCTGTGATATAACACATTCACTTGGAAAATTTCCATGGTTAGGTAAGAGTTTCATACATTCATTCAGAAGTACCAACTGCAGCTAATTTTGGTATGGCGTCTGCTGCATGTACTGTATTATGTAACCAAAGGCTCTCAACATAAAACAAGGAACCGGAAAATTAACAAATCCGATCTTCCTCTCTGTTTCCTTCCAGGCTCTATGTGGATGCACAGTCAACGTCCCCACCCTGGACAACAGGACGATGCCGCTGCCGTGCAGTGACGTCATCAAGCCCGGCGGCATCCGGCGGCTGAGGGGCGAGGGCCTGCCCCACGCCAAGACCCCCTCCACACGTGGCGACCTGGTGGTGGAGTTCCAGGTGGCCTTCCCTGACAGGATCCCTCCCCAGTCCAAAGAGATCATCAAACACAGCCTCGCTGGGTGCTAATGGGCTAAGGTCCTAGCATGCTATCATGCTAACGACCTACTGTTTGAGCCAATAAAATCACAGCCTTGCCAGGTGCAATGTCAATCCAGCACAGCTTCTCCCTGTGCTCGGTTTAGAGACAATGGCAGAGGGCACCGGAGAGGGTCAGATGGAAGCTTTTTTGATTATAGGCACTTTTCATAAGCATATTTAACAGATACAATGCCACAAGTAGAAAGGTTTACAGTTTAACTGGCAAATTGACTCCTGAGTGTCTGGGCACATCTACTGACTTTCTCTTGAAGGAAAAGGGAATAGGTACTGTTACTGTGTATACTGCTTGCCTATATCAGGAACTTGGTATTCCAATCGAGTCATTTGACTTATTACAGAAACCTGAGGTAGTTGATAGTCACGTGACAAAATGATTCTACCACTTGTAGGCTATGGTTGTATGGTTTTCATATGACTGCACCTTTACATTGATTTATTACAATAACAAATATGTACTTGTGTACAAGAGTGTACTTGTGTACAAAAATATTTATAACTTTGTCTCTAAAAGAGATTCCTCTGTCAAATGTTCAACTGAATCATTTGAAATGTTTGTGTATATTTGTGCTTTAACTTATACCAGATGTTAATGTATTATTCTAAATTGACAAATGGACACAAAGAAAAGCATGTAAAATAAATGAAAATACCAGAATTTTAACTCATGGTGTTGGTGTTTGATTATCGTATAAAATGTGCAGCAGAGGTCATGAATGACAATTCATGCAGAGCATGTCCATATTGCCACAGGAAATATGAAAACCTTCCCAAATGTTAGGTGGACATGGATAATCGGCCTACAAGATGTGGAACTATGAAGACAGGAAAAGGTATAATACAGTAAATTAGATAAACCTCATAGGAATGCTGAACACAAAACATCTGAATATGGATGCAGGAGTTGGAGAGACCTCTTGGGCAAGACAAAGTCTCCTCCCACAAAAACATGGAAGACCAATGAGGCCTGAGAGCTATCTGACTACATCCAAGTGCAGATCAAGCGGTTGACCCAAAAATAAAAAGTGAATGAATTAATGAAATTTCATTTTTGTGTCAAATCACCAATTGGCAACCCATCCCTTTTGGGATTAATTGACACAAACAAACATTACAATAATTCACTGTGGTAATTAAATAATAATTATTCTTCCAGTGTTCTCTGCAGTGCACATCGCATAAAGAGTGAAAACATAAAATCTATAAATAATAGTAAATAAGGTTATCCAAACAATAATTATATCCATAGAGCAGTAAAATAATATACATACATACATACAGATAAATACAGAAAAAAATAAACAGAAGGCATTTGAACCCAGTCTGGCACAAAGAGAAGATTCATATGGGAGACAAGCCTATACACAATCTATATACACACGTGCCATTTACCACATAGAAGCTAAATATTTTTACAATTTAATTATAGGTAGCCCTTTTTCTTTTATTCCAGGCTTTATCTAAATATTCTGCAAAAAACATTTGTTTCTCCTCATCGCTCAGCCACATAATGCCAGGGTATATCTGGTGTGCTTTCTGGAATAAGTGTATATCGTGCTAGAAAGGGCAATAGAGTATACAATGTAAGTACTTGAGTAAAGATTACTGTGGTAAACTGTTGCAGATCCTCAGTGGTTGCAGTAGGTTTTGAGCAGTACTGTGCTGCACCATTACAGTCCACCCTAGCTAAGCTAACTACTGCCACCCAGTGTAAAATGCTAGTAAGAGAGATGCTAAAAGGAATCATCAGATACCACATTCTAGGGCCCCTAGGTACATCCCAATACGCTAAAATAGCTTCCTTTCCTGAACTCCTCTCTTTTCATCTGCTCTAAACACAGGACAGGTTAATGCAATGTGTACTACTATGTATGGGCATATTTATTTTCCTATTCAACTCTTTCAGAGAGGAAGCGACCTACACTATTGAGATGCAGCCCCTTTTGCAAGAATGTCATCCTTCCTTCCCTCTTTCCTTCTTTGGGGAGGAAAAAAATGTAAGCTTTAATTCAGTTGTTTTAAATTTGGAGTAGAAGATTGAAAAACAGATGGCACTATGGACAACATTACTTTTAAACAAGGCAGAAAATGGGAAAAATAAGTATTGAAAGGCAAGACTCAAGAGCTCCACTCCTCCATGGTCAATGCAGGGTCTTACACAACAGAGACCAGAGGGTTTATCGCACGCAGCCATTATCGAGTCTCACCCTAGAACACACACCACAGGTTTGAGATGGGGGTGGGGGGGGGGGGGGGGGGCAAAACATCAATGTTTATCAATAAAATGTAATCAAATGTATTTTTTAGGAACTCAGTCGGGGTCTCAACTTATTGAGAGTAAGAATAGTAAAATACAACCTGTTTTAGAAATGTGGATGTGCATCAGCAGTTCCTCTCTTGTTATGGCAGTCACTCAATAGCTAACAATTACCATATCTTTTTTTTAATGGTAGTTACTCTAGCTATCGTGGCTGAATACCGACCAGGCACGCAGGTCACATGCCCAGGGGCCCTGACCTCCAGGGGTCCCCCAATGATTTTGTTTTCATTTGCAATCAGATATCATATTAAGAATAGGTCATGGAAAAATGTGAAGAATTGCAGGAATTTAGTTTTAAAAAAGGCCCCCACCAGAGGCCAATGCCACCCTTATTTCAACACAATTCCTTTCCTAGAGCAGAAAATCTCATTTTGGGTCAACATTCGAAGAATGACACAGTTAAAAGTTTGGATACAGGGGCCTCCCGAGTGGTGCAGTGGTCTAAGACACTGCATCGCAGTACTAGCTGTGCCACTAGAGATCCTGGTTAGAGTCCAGGCTCTGTCGCAGACAGCCGTGACCGGGAGACCCATGGGGCGGCTCACAATTGGCCCAGCATCGTCCGGGTTAGGCCGGCAGGGATGTCCTTGTCCCATTAAAAATGTAAAATAAACTATTGTACACACCTAGTCATTCAAGGGTTTTTCATTATTTTTCCTATTTTCTACATTGTAGAATAGTGAAGACATGAAAACTAATAAATAAACACATGGAATCATGTAATAAACAAAAGTGTTAAACAAATCAAAATATATTTTAGATTCTTCAAAGTAGCCACCCTTTGCCTTGATGGCAGCTTTGCACACACTTGGCATTCTCTCAACCAGCTTCACCTGGAATCAATCAATTTTTTTATAAAGCCCCAATTTATAAAGTGCTGTACAGAAACCGAGCCTAAAACCCCAAAGAGCACAGTGGCTAGGAAAAACTCCCTAGAAAGTCTGGAACCTAGGAAGAAACCTAGAGAGGAACCAGGCTCTGAGGGATGGCCAGTCCTCTTCTGGCTGTGCCAGGTGGAGATTATAACAGTACATGGCCAAGATGTTCAAACATTCAAAGACAACCAGCAGGGTCAGATAATAATAACCACAGTGGTTGTAGAAGGTGCAACAGGTCAGCACCTCAGAAGTAAATGTCAGTTGGCTTTTCATAGCCAATCATTCAGAGTTAGAGACAGCAGGTGCGGTAGAGAGAGAGTCTAAAACAGCAGGTAGCACGTTCGGTGAACAGGTCAGGGTTCCATAGCCGCAGGCAGAACAGTTGAAACTGGAGCAGCAGCACGACCAGGTGGACTGAGGACAGCAAGGAGTCATCAGGCCAGGTAGTCTTGAGGCATGGTCCTAGGGCTTAGGTCCTCCGAGAGAAAGAGAAAAAAAGAGAGAATTAGAGGGAGCATACTTAAAATTCACACAGGACACCGGATAAATACTCCATATATAACAGACTGACCCTAGCCCCCTGACACAAACTATTGCAGCATAAATACTGGAGGCTGAGACAGGAGGGGTAGGGAGACACTGTGGCCCCATCCGAAGATACCCCCGGACAGGGCCAAACAGGCAGGATATAACCCCACCCACTTTATCAAAGCACATCCCCCACACCACTAGAGGGATATCTTCAACCACCAACTTACTACCCTGACAAAAGGCCGAGTATAGCCCACAAAGATCTCCCCCATGGCATGAACCCGAGGGGGGCGCCAACCCGGACAGGAAGATCACATCAGTGACTCAACCCACTCAAGTGACGCACCCCTCCTAGGGACGGCATGGAAGAGCACCAGTAAGCCAGTGACTCAGCCCCCGTAATAGGGTTAGCGGCAATTCCAACAGTCTTGAAGGAGTTCCCACATATGCTGAGCACTTGTTGGCTGCTTTTCCTTCACTCTGCTGTCCAACTCATCCCAAATCATCTCAATTGGGTTGAGGTCGGGTGATTGTGGAGGCCAGGTCATCTGATGCAGCACCATCCCTCTCCTTGGTCAAATAGCCCTTACACAGCCTGGAGGTGTGTTGGGTCATTGTCCTGTTCAAAAACAAATGATAGTCCCACTAAGCGCAAATGAGATGGGATGGCGTATTGCTGCAGAATGCTGTGGTAGTCATGCTGGTTAAGTGTGCCTTGAATTTTAAATAAAATCCCTGGCAGTGTTACCACACCTCCTCCCCCATGCTTCACAGTGCAAACCACACATGCGAATATCATCCAGTAACCTACTCTGCGTCTCAGAAAGACACGGCGGTTGGAACCAAAAATCTCAAATTTGGACTCATCAGGCCAAAGGACAGATTTCCGCTGGTCTAATGTCCATTGTTCATATTTCTTGGCCCAAGCAAGCCCTTCTTATTGGTGTCCTTAGGTAGTGGTTTCTTTGCAGCAATTCGACCATGAAGGCCTGATTCGCACAGTCTCCTCTGAACAGTTGATGGTGAGATGTGTCTGTTACTTGAACTCTGTGAAGCATTTATTTGGGCTGCAATTTCTCAGGCTGGTAACTAATGAATTGAACCTCTGTAGCAGAGGTAACTCTGGGTCTTCTTTTCCTGTGGCGGTCCTCATGAGAGCCATAGTGCTTGGTTTCTGCAAATGCACTTGAAGAAACTTTAAAAGTTATTTCAATTTTCCAAATTGACTGACCTTCATGTCTTAAAGTAATGATGGACTGTTGTTTCTCTTCGCTTATTTGAGCTGTTCTTACCATAATATGGACTTGGTCTTTTACCAAATGGGCTATCTTCTGTATACCACCTCTACCTTGTCACAACACAACTGATTGTCTCATACATTTTCGAGTAGGCCTCAGTTCAGTTGTCTATATGTAAAAGTGAATTTTGACTGTGGGCAAATGGTTAATTTTGGGAGTAGTATATGCTCATTTAAATGCAGATATGTATTGTGGTGACAAACAAATTGGATAGATCTTGAAGCAGAAAATCTAAGATACCATGGACACAGGGTTCGCCAAGCACAAAATCCAAGCACTCACTGTGCAGAGTTCAATCACAAACGCAGGATAGTGAAATTGATTGGTGCCACAAAACACCTGCTCGCTCACAGAAAATAACCAATTAGGATAAGCAATTGTGAACAAAATCACAAATCTTGTGTGTTCTGGAATTGGATCCTATTTGTGATGAAATGTCGCAAATAGGCCCATCAATACCACCCTCAAATCGGAGTGATGGTTTGCCAATTACCAGTTTAACGCTACTTATCATCCTACTCTTACCGTGTGTGGTTCTTCTGTTGCTGTTGAACTGTTTGTTTCTGGGTTACAAGTTACACATTTGTTCAAAGAAGAACAGAAAAATACAAGAGGACTACGAGAGTATGTTACAGTCTACTCTGTCGACGGGCCAGAGAATGACCAGAATATCCGAGACGCCATTGTTGCCAAATCAAGATGGGAAAAGGGCTTACATCTCGGTTTCAGAGACTATGCTGGCACAGCCCTCGAACTCTTCAAGAAATTCGTCAAAGGAGAGGGCAGCAGTGGACCAAAGAATCCGATTCATCCGGCCGGACGGGGCTTCGGGCGGTGGCTTGGAGTCCCTGAGGACGCAGAGCACCATATTGGCCACCTCCAGGTTCGACCAGAAGCGTAGGTCACGAATGTACAGCAGGAACAAAATGATCTGGCGCAGAAGCGCCCCTGTCCTACCGCAGTCAAGTGATTCAGAGGCAGAACGGCCTAACCTTGTACCACCCAACTCGCCTGCGCTAAATAATCCACACTCAACGGTTAGTTCGTGGTTTCTAGCCTAAAATGAGTTTGTAACCCTTCAAGTCTGTCTTGGATACATGTGATGAATGACTGTTTTTACGCACGCAGGTAACATCTGACCAGAGGCCCATGCGTCGGTGCAGCACCATGGAGCTATTGAACAACATAGAACACCAGTTTGGTATGGTTGAATGTGAATATTCCAGTAACATACCTCCAGAGATGTTATGCTTTGTTGTATCTGACAACTCTTCCACCATGGGCCCTGGATTGGACAGCGACTTTGGAGCAAGCGCAGGTGAGTTATCATAGCGGTTTTACATTTACATTAAGTATGAATATCACATTTTCTCCACCATTAGAAAGCGATGGCCTCTCACAGCCTACCTACAGTGGTGTAAAAATACTTTAAAGTACTACTTAAGTCGTTTTTTGGGCTATTTGACTTTTACTTCACTACATTCCTAAACAAGTGTACTTTTTACTCCATACATTTTCCCTGACACCCAAACGTAGGCTACTCCTTACATTTTGAACGCTTAACACGACAGGAAGATGATCCAATTCACGCACTTCATGCATCAAGAGAACATCCCTGCCTCAGACTGACTCGCTAAACACGTTTCGTTTGTAAATTATGTCTGAGTGTTGGAATTGTCTGAGTGTTGGTGTGCCCCTTGCTATCCCCGTAATAAGGAAAAAGTGCCATCCGGTTTGCATAATTTTAAATGTATACTTTTGACGCTTAAGTATATTTAAAACCAAATACTTTAAGACTTTCACTCAAGTATTTTACTGGGTGTCTTTAACTAGTCATTTTCTATTAAGGTGTCATTACTTTTTACTCCAGTATGACAATTGGATACTTTTTCCGTCACTGCCAAGCTAATTACGCAAGCGCTTCTCCAGGTGTCTCGCTCCGGATTTTATCCGCGGACAGCGACGGTCTCAACAACGGTGTGTGGGACTCCGGAATGGAATGGGACTATTACGACCCGTGCTATGTGAGGGAGAAAAACATACCCAAACAGAAACATCACATGCCTGCATTGCATACCAAGCATTATTGGGTATAATGCCAGAGAACATGAAATATTTTAATATTTATTTATTATTAGGCTACATATTTTTCTCCAAATATTTAATTCTAAAAAGCACACTAACACAGATTATCACTTTTTCCATTTAGCCAAATGTAACGCCCCCCACACCAGTTTTGCAAAGAACTGCACTCACTTTTGTAAATCACATTTATTCTCATTAAACTATGTATGTCCAAGACACTTCTACTATTCACATTGTTACACTTGAATAAGCACATTTATTATATGCACTAAAATTGCTTTAACATTTGATTTCATCCACTACTAAAGTTGTCAATAAAGATTGTATTGCAAGTAATACATATTTCCCAAAAATAATTGATTGGTTTCATGGTTGAAGTTCATTCCCTTTTCAAAGATCTATCCAAAAATTGCAAACTGACACCCACTATTCACCAGTTAATTTATTGTTTTAATCCCTATATATTCATACATTACAAGTCATAAGCAATTCCCCTCCCTTTCCTCTATAACAGGCTAGTTTTATATCCTTCATTAGTTGCGCAAATGAAGCCAGATGTACTCACACAAGCTTCTGCCCCCCTCCCCTCCTTAAATCCATACAAGGTTTGAAAAAGTCCTGCAATGCCAGAACACAGACAAGCTGCAACATGCTGTCTAACTATTAAAGGGGGATGAGAAAGGTTTGTAAATAATGGGATTTTTTTTTGTCTTAGGTAATGGAATTATTTGTGTATATTGTGCGGCATTGTACAGATTTGCCAGAATGTATATGAGGAAACTTTGGTCCACTGTGGGTCATGGTGTGGTTTAACCATAGAGGTCATCATCGTTGTCCTCGTTGAAGACTGTACCACCGCTGCCACCAGCAGAGCCCTGGCTGGGCCCGGCCCCTGGCGCAGAGTTAGTGGGGAACCTGAGACGAGGACAGGAGAGGAATTGTTTAGCTCATTACAGTACATATCAGGGAGAGCCAGCTTGGTATTGCCAGTACGGTGTTGAATAATACTGTTACCTCCACTCCCATATGTCCTAGATAATTTATAGTCTATATACACCACCATTGGGAATGTTCATTTACCTTTTCTTTCAAAATAGATCTATTCTATGTACAGCTAACAAGCCATGTGTTTTACATAAGGAATGTCCATTTTGCTTACCGGAAACTGCCGAAGCCTCTACTCTGCTGTAACGTCTGGGCGAACATCTCGTATTTGCGGATGTCGTTGTCGCTGACGGAGCGGCGGGCGAAACGCATGGCCTCCTCAAAGTGGTCCTTACGGATCTCTGGGACAGGGTCGTCCTCCTCCACCTCCTGTGGGGGCAAGAGGGATAGAAAGAGGTGAAGGGGGGGTTAAAGAATTTATCTATAAAATACAATCACGCCTTCTCTTCCTTCGGTATGTGTGTAAATCAGTTTAAGGTTAAATGCATCATCCCTTCTCCCTTGCAAAATAAATACTTCCTGTGTATACATAATGAATAGAAATCAAAGAAGTGTCCCAGTTGATTTACTCAGTCATTTAATATTGAATACAGAAATGTTGTCTTCCTGAAATTAAATCTGCTGGTGATTTGCCCAGATCCTACATTATCCAGGCTTCACACGCGCAAGTTAGCTATAGTCTAGACTGCGTCATTGAACAAATACAGATTCATTAGTGACTAAACTCACCATGGCTGAGGGGTTGGTCTGCCTCTCCCTCTCCCTCCTGATCTCGTTCTCGATGGACTCCCTGATGGCCATCTTACAAGCCCTCTGGCAGATCTCTGTCAGGTCAGCTCCAGAGAAACCATTGGTCATCTTGGCCAAGAAATCCAGGTCCACATCCTTTAATCATACAGGGGTAGAGGGAGTATTAAAACAACTTCCAGACAAAGATCAAACAGTAAATGGGATTATAAAATACATTTGTTTCACACACACAGCAATTTCCATATCAACAACTTTTCCCATAAAAACCCATTTTCTACCCATTACATGTAGCCCAGCCTGGAATGAAGACATTTAATGAGCCCCAACCCCCTCAAATCAGAACATGCTGACCGAGGTGGGAAAAACAGTTCTGTCAGCGCATGGCCAGATACACATATAAATAGATAGCTTGCCTTGGCGATGGGTGACTTCCTGAGGTTGGCTCCGAGGATGTTGATGCGGGACTTCTCATCTGGCAGGGGGATGTAGATGAGCTGGTCCAGTCTGCCGGGCCTCAGGATGGCCGGGTCGATGATATCAGGCCTAGTACGGCACACAGTTTAGTCATTTAGCTTAACCTACATTTCTATCTCATTTTACAGTACCTTATTGTCCACCTAAGAACAAAGTGCAATCAACTGAGGTCTGGAAGACAACCACATATCATCATTGCAAGTAAAACCATAAAATATTGCATAGAGCAGCAAGCCTAGTGCTAGAAATGTTTTTTAAACTCATTAACAGTGAAGCAGAGTAAGGGACGAAGATGGCCAACCTGTTGGTGGCGCCGATGATGAAGACGTTCTTCTTGCTGGACATGCCGTCCATCTCCGTCAGGATCTGGTTGATGACGCGGTCGGCTGCTCCGCCACCATCACCCGCGTTGCCGCCACGCGCCTTGGCGATGGAGTCCAGCTCGTCAAAGAAGAGCACGCAGGGGGCGGCCTGGCGAGCCTGGAAGATCGAGGGTTTAGGAGGGTACGATATAGGTTCATTGGGGCACACAACAGAAAAGGAGAATAAGCGTTTCACATTTATTAACCATCTTTTGTGCATGTGTAACACACAAATTAGATGTCATACAATTGATTTAAAAAAAATACAACTACAACATAAAATACAAGTAAATATGAGGTTAGAGGGATCTTGATAAATCGGTTTAGCCTTACCTTGTCGAAGATCTCTCGGACATTGGCCTCGGACTCACCAAACCACATGGTGAGCAACTCGGGCCCTTTGATGGAGATGAAGTTGGCCTGGCACTCGTTGGCGATGGCCTTGGCCAGCAGGGTCTTACCGCAACCTGGGGGTCCGTAGAACAGCACGCCCTTGGACGGGGTCATGCCAAACTTCAAGAACTTGTCTGGGTGCTCCACTGGGTACTGAAAAGAAGAAAAGATGATCGTGAAGGTTAGACAAAGCATTAATTAAGCTTTTCACATGTGAGTTCCAAATATATGTAACGGTCGCCCCAGCAGGAGTTGTTTTATGCACGTGATGTCAGAATGCACTCACTGTTGCAAAATGTGATTTTTAAGGCAACAGGACAGTTAACACGCGCTGCCTGCTAATTATCTATAGGCTATTTTTCCACTTCACAATTTAAAATTATTTTCTAACAAGTAGTATTTTTTTAAACAACTGTTTGAATTGAGGTCTGTTCCGCCTCATTAATTCACATAGAAGTAACCCATTTCAGTGTTGAGGACAATTTATGTCTGAGGCTTTACTGACCAAGACAAACTTCTCTCTTCGAGGAGAGACCAAGCACTTCACCAATGTTTCCGCAGATCAAGTATGCAGACATTTGTGCAGTCCTGCACAAATTGGAAAATTCTGTTTGGTGCTTGCATTGTCTTGCTTGTTGTTTTACTTACAAATAATAACTTTGGACATATGTGCGTTCCAATCAAAGTTAGTGCCTTATTTCCTGTATATTGTGTTGTCGTTTCTACTGTAGCATACAGTAGGTATGTATGGAGCATAATGTATTTACAGTTTTATTCACATGTTTTCAAGTACTGGTGACAAATAATGCATTCTGATTATTGCATAGATTGTAATGGACACCTATGATGTGTGTAAAATACTTTTTTGAATGTTCTACTGATTATAATGAGCTAATGTTAAGCTATTTACCAGCTATGTGTGGCGCCATGTTTGTTGACATCATACAATGCATTCTGGGTGTCACGTAAACGTCTCAGACAAAAGATGAGGTGAAGGGTAAACTTCCGGAAGTGAATGAAGGGAAGTGAATTATCGTAGACGACACACCCTCTTCAACATGCATACTTGCAAACAGACCAAACTCCTCATCTTTGGTTGACGCGAAAAAACAAACATGGTGGCGCGCGCAAACTACCCATGGTCTATTACTTACGATTTCTAGAAAGTGATTCACTCAATTATTTAGATCAATCGTGAGCTCACCCGTGATGTGATGAATAGAATGGCTATTAGCTAATTCATATTGTGGTTTGACAGCCGAGAGTTATCTAAATACGCCAATCTTTCCTCAGTTAGCGCTAGGATTAATGTAGGCTACATTTTCTAGTTTAGATGATTGTGTATGCCATCGCTACTTCTGTAAATGTCTGAAAATTACAATAAACTGGTCACGTTCAGGACATAACTTTTTAAGGACTGTTTGTGCCAAATGTTTCTGAGGAATAAAAAGTATCTCAAATGCTGACTGTTGTGTCAATCAAAACTGGAGGTTCTAAATAAGCGTTCTAATCACACCGGTTTGAACGTACGCTGCAGGGGACCATTGTAGATAACACCTGTAAAGGGATTCATCATTCAGACACCTCTCTTTCAATGAATGATACAAATGACATTAGTTTTCATGGTATATAAATCTGCATCTCATCAGTAACATACCCCACGACTAGAACATGGCCTACCTGTACAAGCTCCTGGAGTTCCCTCTTGACGTCCTCCAGACCACCGATGTCCTCCCAGCTGATGTTGGGCACCTCCACCACAGTCTCTCTCAGGGCAGATGGGTTGCTCTGGCTCAGAGCCCACTGAAACACAACCCACATACAACTGGTTAGTCCAGCTGGCTTAACGGTTCTCTGCTACGACTGGTTCTAATGCTCAATAGTTACGGCTGTCCTCAGACCATTAGCAAAAAGACAAATACTGGATGCTGCAGATTTGCATAGTGATGAAAAACCGAAGGGTGAATAAAGTTCTCAGTGCAGTAGAAGCACTGAGAAGCTACTTTGAGTGCTGTGTGTGTGTTGGAGAAAATAATCCAGTTCATTACTCTGAAGTCGTCCATGGTGACGGCAAGGGAGTTCATGACCTCTGCGTCGATGGTCTCGTCCTCAAGGTCGATGAGATCCATCTTCTTCCTGATGGCCTGCAGGGCGGCTTCAGAGCACAGAGCAGCCAGGTCAGCACCCACGTGGCCGTGAGTCTGATTGGCAACCTGGAGGACACAGACAGACATGGTCACACATACAGTATCAACATGGCAGGGACTTCACTTAAACCCACTCACAACTTTTCATTCTACCTTACATACACAATGTTTCATTGACAACTGCACTCTGTAAATTACAGTAGTGTTATACACACAGACCTGCTCGAGGTCGACGTCGTCGGACAGTTTCATGTTCTTGGTATGGATCTGGAGGATCTCCAGTCTGCCTGTTGCGTCAGGAATGCCAATGTCCACCTCCCTGTCAAAACGCCCTGAGGAGAAACATCACACAGTTAAGGTCAGCCTCACTAACCAGCATATAAATAGATTCATTTCCATTTTATTTCTATGTTACCACCAACCCTGCTGATTCACAAGCAGTAATGACAAAATAATTTTTAAAAAGGATGAAGATATTAGTCAAAAACAAAAGACCTCTGGCAAAACTAAGAACTTGATTTAAGAAGTGAAACTGTTACATTCTAGGTCTACAAGTGCACTGAGGGATCTTACCAAATCGCCTGAGGGCGGCGTCAATGCTGTTGGGTCTGTTGGTGGCTGCCATGACAATGACGTGAGCACGCTGCTTAAGGCCGTCCATGAGCGTGAGGAGCTGGGACACAATGCGCCTCTCCACCTCACCGTGTGTCTACACAGGACAAAATAGGGTTAATTACTTTTTTCTGTTGACCCCAAGGAGGTCAAGTTTATGGTAGAGGGTATAAGAGTTTCATCTTATAGTGAATTTAGTGTAGTGTCATTCAACCCTGGTCCTAGAGACCCAAGTTTTAAGTTGTATTAGTAGTATGTACAGGACACAC
The DNA here is from genome assembly GCF_901001165.1 of Salmo trutta. NCBI lineage: Eukaryota > Metazoa > Chordata > Actinopteri > Salmoniformes > Salmonidae > Salmo > Salmo trutta. Next base: position 34,618,961 of record NC_042979.1, read on the forward strand.
ATGATGTACACCATCCAACAAAATGCTTACTTGCAGGTAGGGCTGGGAATTGATAGGGACCTTATGATACAATATCACGATACTTATGTGCCGATACGATATGTACTGCGATTCCCACGATTTCTATATGTATTACAATTCGATGTTACAAACAACCAGTGCATTCAGAAAGTATTCAGACCCCTTTTACATTACAGCCTTATTCTAAAATAGATTAAACAGTTTTCCCCCTCAATCGAGACACAATACCTCATAATGACAAAGCAAAAACAGGTTAATTTTAATATACTAAAAAATGAAGTAAACTGATCACATTTACATAAGTATTCAGACCATTTACTCAGTACTTTGTTGAAGTACCTTTGGCAGCAATTACAACCTAAAGTCTTCTTAGGTATGACGCTACAAGCTTGGCACACCTGTATTTGGGGGAGTTTCTCCCATTCTTCTCTGCAGATCCTCTCAAGCTCTGTCAGGTTGGCTGGGGAGCTTCGCTGCACAGCTATTTTCAGGTCTCTTCAGAGATGTTTAAGTCCGGGCTCTGGCTGGGCCACTCAAGGACATTTAGACTCCTGCGTTGTCTTGGCTGTGTGCTTAGGGTCATTGTCCTGTTGGAAGGTGAATCTTTTGTCCCAGTCTGAGGACCTGAGCACCCTGGAGCAGGTTTTCATCAAGGATCTCTCTGTACTTTGCTCCGTTCATCTTTGCCATGATCTTGACTAGTCTCCCAATCCCTGCCGCTGAAAAACATCCTCACAACGTGATGCTGCCACCACCACGCTTCACCGTAGGGATGGTGCCAGGTTTCCTCTAGACGTGACGTTTGGCATTCAGGCCAAAGAGTTCAATCTTGGTTTCATCAGACGAGAGAATCTTGTTTCTCATGGTCAGAGTCCTTTTAGGTGCTTTTTGGCAAACTCAAAGCGGGCTCTCATGTGCCTTTTACTGAGGAGTGTCTTTCCATCTGGCCACTCTACCATAAAGGCCTGCTTGGTGGAGTGCAGCAGAGATGGTTGTCTTTCTGGAAGGTTCTCCCATCCCCACAGAGGAACTCTGGAGCTCTGTCAGTGTGACCGAGTTCCTGACCAAGGCCCTTCTGCCCTGATTGCTAAGTTTCGCCTGGCGGCCAGCTCTTGGTAGTCTTGGTGGTTCCAAACTTCTTCCATGTAAGAATGATGGAGGCCACTGTGTTCTTGGGGACCTTCAATGCTGTAGACATTTTTTGCTACCCTTCCCCAGATCTGTGCCTCGACACAATCCTGTCTCGGAGCACTACGGACAACTCTTTCTACCTCATGGCTTGGTTTTTGCTCTGACATTCACTGTCAACTGTGGGACCTTATTTAGACAGCCGTTCCAAATCATGTCCAATCAATTGAATTTACCACAGGTGGATTCCAATCCATTTGTAGAAACATCAAGGATGACCAATGGAAACAGGATGCACCGGAGTTCAATTTTGAGTCTCGTAGCAAAGAGTCTCAATATTAGAATGTGTTGTCACTTAAGCATCCTACGTTTAATATTTTTTGTGGTCCATCAGTTATTTTTCCTATTTCCTTTTCCGCTTTTTTCCCACGTAAATGTTATATCCTGAAATCTTAGAATATTCGGAGAATATTTTTAACAAGGAGGCATTGAGTTTAATATTATACAGGTCTATCAGAAGATTGTCGTCAAATAAGTTTAGTTTATACTCATGTTTACTAATACCTGTTACGTTTAGGTCCTGTTTAATTATTTTTGCAAGCAGTTCCATTGCCAGTCCAAAACAGGAGGGTGGAGACTACTGTCTCGTACCCCTTTCTAAAACAATTTCATCAGATAATGTATCATTTGTATATATTTTTTGCGAAATGTATTATCAGCTGGAAAGTTGAATGCTTCAAAAAGTTAATAGAAAAGGCCATTCAAGACGGTCAAGCCTTTTCGGCATCAATAGTCATTATTGATGAATCAACATCTTGTTTCTTAGCACATTGTATTATACTAAAACATGATTTTGTATTTGTTTAAGTGTCTATTTTTAACAAACCCTGTTTGATTGTGTGTCAAGTCTGGTAATACTTCTGCCATACCGTTGTTTAAGAATTTTGTTATTTTACAGACAAGATTTTCCTGGTTTTAATATAACTGAAATAACAGTTTGATACATGGAACTCAGCACTGAATTTAGTGATGCGTGTTGTCATTTGAATAAATCGGGGTGCTACTTTCTCCCAGAATATCAAATAAAATGTTATGGGAAAGCCATCCATCCCTGGTACTTTTCTCCGTGAATGTTTTAATTGTCTAATATATTTATTGTTGGGTGATTTCCATTTTTAGTATTTTTTTCTGCTGATGGTTGCGTGAAGGTTGTTGAGTCTAAGGCGGCTAGGATCAGTCCAACGGTTATTTTAATAAAGCTTTTAAAATTATTAATAGCATTGTTTCTGATTTAAAGCGGTTGTATCCTTATCCTTTTGAAACTAACTGGTTTGGCGTATTCATTTTGCGAGCGCTGCGAGGTGTTTACCAGGTTTGTTTGCCATTAAATAGTATGCTACGGTCAAAAACCTGTAGTTTTTGGCTCTCTTCAAGGAGTCAATTCCTGCTTAAAATTCAGAAATTGTATTTCCTTCTTTAACTTGTAAATATATTTTTTTTTTAAATGGGCTTCTTCAAAGATTTATTTCTTTAATTTACTTTTCTAACTCTAGATTTTACTTTTCTTTGTCCACATTTGTAAAGGTTTTCATTTTTTGTTTACATATTTAATAAAATGTAGGGTCTTGAAGATGCGCTGTTCATTCTCCATATTCTGTCACTAAGTGTATTTTCTGTTGGTGTAAAAGCATGATACAGGAGAATGATCCCATATCACTATATTATCGATTTTAGCTCCCAGTATAATGTTGAGTGCATTTCTGGAAAAAGCTATTCTTGTTTTTGTTGTCTTTTGTAGTTGGCAATAATAATCTCCAGGTGTCCTGTAGAGATTGTTTTTCAGCCTCTTTGGAGGTTCCTTGAATCCCTTTATTTTTTTTAATTGCCATGTCTGTCTAACTAGCTGAATGCATGATTTAGGTTACCTGCTAAAATAGTTCCTGTGAGTTTGATTATTACAGAACAAGAAAATGAAACGCAACATGCAATAATTTCAAAGATTTTACTGAGTTACAATTCATGTAAAGGAAATCAGTCAATTGAAATTCATTAGGCCCTAATCTATGGATTTCACATGACTGGGAATATAGATATGCATCTGTTGGTCACAGATACCACAAAAAACAGGTAGGGGCGTGGATCAGAAAACCAGTCAGTATCTGGTGTGACCACCATTTGCTTCATGCAACGTGACACCTCCTTCGCATAGAGTTGATCAGGCTTTTGATTGTGACCTGTGGAATGTTGTCCCACTCCTCTTCAATGGCTGTGCGAAGTTGCTGGATATTGGCGGGAACTGGAACACGCTGTCATGCACATCAATCCAGAGCATCCCAAACATGCTTAACGGGTGCCATGTCTGGTGAGTATGCAGGCCATGGAAGAACTGGGACAATTTCAGCTTCCAGGAATTGTGTACAGATCCTTGCGACATGGGGCTGTGCATTATCATGCTGAAGCGGATGAACGGCACAACAGTGGGCCTCAGGATCTCATTGTATCTCTGGGCATTCAAATTACCATCGATAAAAGACAATTGTGTTTGTTGCTTGTAGCTTATGCCTGCCCATACCATAACACCACCGCGGTGCACTCTTCACAACGTTGACATCAGCAAACCGCTTGCCCACACGACGCCATACTGCGGTTGTGAAGCCGGTTGGACATACTGCCAAATTTTCTAAAATGATGTTTGGAGACCGCTTATGGTAAAGAAATGAACATTCAATTCTCTGGCAACCGCTCTGGAGGTCATACCTGCAGTCAGCATGCCAATTGCATGCTCCCTCAAAACTTGAGATATCTGTGGCATTGTGTTGTGTGAGAGAACTTCACATTTTAGTGGGATTTTATTGTCCCCAGTACAAGGTGTACCTGTGTAATGATCATGGTTTATCTTGGCAAAGAAGAAATGCTCACTAACAGGGATGTAAACAAATTTGTGGACCAAATTTGAGAAGCTTTTTGTGCGTATGGAACATGAGACCAACACTTTACATGTTGCGTTGATGTTTTTGTTCAGTGTACATTGGAGAAAGACTGCCACTTAAATACTGTGGTCAGTTCGTAATAACCTTTGTGAATTAAATTAAAGTATAGTGGCTGGTGGGGCTCTACCTGGGGAAAGTGGGTCCACCGAGAGACCGAAGTGAGATGAGTGGAGGCAACACATACTTCAGGGAAGTATGTCTGATGCCCTCCCAGCTCCCCCGTCCCAATCCCTCAGAGCCCATCTCCACTCTCATCAATAACCACCATTGGTTGGCAAACAAGGAATAATCACTTGACCTTCTCTACTAATTTGGCCAGGACACTTATTATTTTACAGCAAGTCACAAAAATAAATACAATTACATTCCACTATAGATAAATTCATCCTCCCCCATTTTTCCAAGCCAATCTTGTCCCTCTCCACCCTCCCTTCTTCTGACATTTACACCCATACATGGACTTACTCATCCATTCTCCTTCATTCATATACAACATATACCCTTATGCATCCATACCCATTCTCCCCCCCCCCTCCTCCTACACATATCCACCCTCCTTCACACTCCCATTTATATGCACAGGCAAACATCCACCCACAGAATAATTGACATACATGCTATATTTCCTTTTTTGTATTTTATTTTCAGTGTCCATGTAACCCATTGGCATCAGCTACTTCTATCGTTACTTCCTAGAGAAGAACAGTTACTTGGGGAAAGTATAATATGGTATTGGGGGAGGGGGAAAGAATATTGTATGTGACGCCCAAGACCAGGTTATTGTATGTAGCCTAGTGTCTATCACTTTTTCCCCAATCCTTCCTCTCCTCGGGGCAGGTGGCTCTCCTTCAACAGGAAAGGTTTCTTGTAGCTTGTTTAGGGCTTCATCAGTGCTTGTGAATTCCATCCTTTGCGTTCTCTTCCATACCCACAGCACTGCCGGGAAGCTGAGTTGAGATTTGATTCCTATTTCTTCCAGTGATTGATGGGAATGTAATCCTTGCAGGTTTTTTCTCAGCCTAGCAGACAGGTCCTGGATGAATGGAATGGACTGGCCGTGGATTTTGATCTCCTTTCCCCCCTGTGCAGTCAGCATGTTGACTTTGGTCTGATAGTTCCACAGCTTGACGATTACCATGCGAGGGTATTTAGCTTTCTTCTGTTTCACGCCATCCTATCGTTACAGATCCTCTGGTGATATATTCACGTCAAGTTCCTTTTATCAATTCGACCACGTAGCTGGAAACATCTCCCTTTTCCTCATCTTCCGGCAGGACAATATTCTCCTATTGTTTCGTCTCATTCTGATTTCTTGCTGATCCAATTAAATCTAAAGTTTGCAACTTTGTTTCCAGAAGGCTAATTTTGTGGTCTTGTTCATTCACGCACACGCCTTGTATGTGCATGTATGAAACGATAGACTACTTTCCTTTTGAGCAAATCTACTTTTTTTTAACAGCTTGTAGCAGTTTGTTTGTTTTGATGGGCATTGAGAGCATTTTAGCTATGTTTTCCTGGATATCCTTTAGCTGTTCATTATCATCGTTTGCATTTCCAAGTTGCTCCTTGTCTTTTCCTCTGGGGGAAGCCATGGCTTGTTTAATTAGTGTCGTCGCGTTCACTTAACCAACTGATTGTGTCGCTGTTGTACATACCTGACCTCTCACGCTCTCCCAGTTGCTTGGGGATATATTGATCTATCGATTTTTAGAGGCTTGATTTAAAAACTTTGTTGTCTGGCTTCTACATATAACCAGTTTTATCGGTACAAAACGGAGCTACTCACACCCCATGCATCCTATCGGTACAGGAATGCGCCTCTCCACTACTACTTGCAGGTTCCTTCTCGACAATGCAACATTAAGAAATAATAAAAGATAAGAATACGAACACAGTAAATGGCTCAGGAGAATAAACATTTTAGCATAAGTATCACGAACGTTCAACTGGGCGTGCAGGCTTTTGTTCTAGCCCTGTGCTACCACACCTGATTCAACTAACAAAAGTGTTTGAGCTGGGCTTGAAAAAAAGCCTGCACACCCTGTGGGCCTCCAGGGTTGTGTTCAGTAGGACACATTGTAGCAAAACTTGTTCAGGTAGTACCTTCCCATTTCACTCAGTTTCAAAACTTTCTCCCTAACGAACATGACTTGGGACAGGATTGAAGAACATTGGTCTATTGGATGAAAAGGAAACTGTATCAGAAGATGTGAACCCACCTTTTCTCTTTTTGGTGCAATGGCGTCCAGTTCATCAATGAAGATGATGGCAGGAGCATTCTTCTCAGCCTCCTCGAAGGCCTTCCTCAGGTTACTCTCAGACTCTCCGGCCAGTTTACTCATGATCTCAGGCCCTGAAACATTTAGCAGGCACAAGTTCAACTATTAGGAATTCTGACCATCAATGAACAACAGATTTAGGGTCAATCAATTTACAATTCAGTCAGTTGCATTGAAATCCCAACTAAAAACATTTAAGTATTTTTTATGGAATTTCAATCCACTTCATGCATTGACTGAATTGAAATGGAATTTAACGAAATGCTGATGAAAAATAACAAAAGCTTTTGTCCTTCAGTCTCTCACCATTGATAAGGAAAAAGAAGGCTCCAGTCTCATTCGCCACAGCACGGGCGATCAGAGTCTTTCCTGTTCCAGGGGGTCCGTACAGCAGGATTCCCCTTGGAGGCTGAATGAAAATTAGAAGTGATAATTTTTTTTTTTTTTACATAAATGTAATTCAACAGCAATTCATTCACCTGCATAAACAAACCAAATCAAAATGTATGGTTAAAACAAGAAACCAGTTTTAGGCATTTATCTAATAATTTGTACACAAGGTTTGATGTGAAGGATGAGAGGTGTATTTAGCCCACCTTGACACCGATGGCCTTGAACAGTGCTGGGTGTCTCAGGGGCAGCTCCACCATCTCCTTAATCTGGGCCAGCTGCTTCCTCACACCACCAATGTCATCATAGCCAACCTCATTCAGAGACTCCTCTTCATCCTGAACACAGAAAGAGATGTGGTTAGTAAAGCATAAGAAACTAGGGCAAAAGGCTACAGATAGCATACAAATGTAAGAAATTGTTTTCTACGATCAGAAAAATCAGTAATTCCTGAATAATCAAGAAAATCCCATCTCTGAAAACTCCAGCTTTGATGTTAACCTGCTCTCATGCACAAGATCCAACTGAAGATGTAGAAATAGAGCAGACTTGCTGCTCTATAGAAAACTGCAGCAGTGCTGGTACTGAATATAGCCGTACCTCTCGTTTGATGGGCTCCCCCTCACAGTGGATGACTGTGTCTGGGGCCACGATGCAGTAGGGGTTGGGGTCCGTCTCCACTACCTTGAACTCCACAGCTCGCATGCCTCCCCTCACCAGGAAGATGTCCCCTACAAACAGAGATTAAGCATTGATCCACATGCCTAATCCTCTGGCCTTGGCGTTTTTCATAATCACATTGTGAGACACACTGGCTGTGCCAGCAAACAAGGGTTGTTCAGTACACACAAATCGGAAGAAAACTCAATCGAAGTGAAACAGGGAGGGACCATCTGTACTTATCAAATAAAAAAAAATACTTGTTTTACATTAAGAAATCATGCCTTAATGAACATGACCCTGAACATATTCTGGAGTACAGGGTCATGTTCAAGTGGAGAAAGTACCTCCTCAGTTTCAAAACGTTTTATCCCATATGGTGCCTTACATAACACACCCCAGGTTGTCCTTTGGATCACAGTTTCCCAAACTCGGTCCTGGGCCCATCCTGGTTGTATGTTTTGGTTTTTGCCCTAGCACTACATAGCTGATTAAAATAACCAACTGATCATCAAGCTTTGATTATTTAAATGTTTATTTATTTTTTATTTTATTTCACCTTTATTTAACCAGGTAGGCAAGTTGAGAACAAGTTCTCATTTACAATTGCGACCTGGCCAAGATAAAGCAAAGCAGTTCGACAACATACAAAAACAGAGTTACACATGGAGTAAAACAACATACAATCAATGATGCAGTAGAAAAAAATAAGACTATATACAATGTGAGCAAATGATGTGAGATAATGGAGGTAAAGGCAAAAAAATGCCATGGTGGCAAAGTAAATAAAGTATGGCAAGAAAAACACTGGAATGGTAGATTTGTAGTTTGAAGAAAGTTAAAAGTTAAAATATAAATAATATGGTGCAAAGGAGCAAAATAAATAAAATAAATAAATACAGTAGGGGAAAAGGTAGTAGTTTGGGCTCAATTAAAGATGGGCTATGTACAGGTGCAGAGATCTGTGAGCTGCTCTGACAGCTGGTGCTTAAAGCTAGTGAGGGAGATAAGTGTTTCCAGTTTTAGAGATTTTTGTAGTTCGTTCCAGTCATTGGCAGCTGAGAACTGGAAGGAGAGACGACCAAAGGAGGAGTTGGCTTTAGGGGTGACCAGAGAGATATACCTGCTGGAGCTGTGTGGTGCTAGGACAAAAAACAAAACATGGGGAGGGGGGGGGCACAGGACCGAGTTTGGATCACTGTTACCTTTCCTGATGGGCCTATAGGCCTCCAGGAAGTAGGGCTTGAGGTAGACCTCAAACAGGTTCCCTGTGATCCCCTCCACAGTGTCATCAATAGGCAGAACGTGGATCCGCTTCCCGTACTTCACGTCTGGGCATGGCTGAATACTGTGGGACCACCAAAAGAATGAATTATGTCAGGGCTTTACTGTACATTGGTGGAGGAGCAGAGGTCTGGTTTTACACATGATGCTGCATTGATGCCAAAGTTCTCCAGTTCCATCTCACCTGATAACATCTCCCAGGCGGACTCTTAGGTTGTTGCGGACCACTCTGTTCATGCGGACCTTCTCGTCGGAGCAGGTGTCATCAGAGAGCACGATGCAGACCGTCTCCCGTCTCTTCTTTCCTTTCATCAGCACTGTGTCTCCCCTGAACAACTGCAACTCGTCCATCTTGGCCTAGGGCGGGACAGAGGAATCAGTCAGACACTAAATCCTACTGATTTAACATAGAACCTCCTACAGTGAAGATGTAACAGTCTAACACAGCCCGCACAACTGGAACGAGTGAGTTACTGGTGAAATAAATATGTATCACTCAGTGCAGACTGGGGGTTCACTAAAATGTCCCAGCCCCATTCATTCGCCTCACCTGAGACAGCGAGACCACACTGTTGTCCTCATTGAGAGATTCATCCACAACCAACCGGTTCGGCCTGGTCTTTTGCTTTAAAATCGCTGTGGATAGATCATCATTTTTCGATCTGTGGGAAAATCAAAGAGATACTAAATATATCAGCTGGCAAGATGTAACATACTTGATCATTAAACCTGGGAGTACATACTGACAAGCTAGTTGCCTGTTGGAAAGTTTTGCAAAGCGATAAAAGGGTTTCCTTTTAATCCTTAGTGTGATGTAATGAGCTTATTATATCAAATCAACTGTAGTCTCTTTGGGTGAAAAGTAAAGTGTGCCTACTGACTAGAGATAGAAACTTAGAATAACTATTGGCCAATTGCTTTCAGTTTCTAATTATACAGTAGTGAAACTAACTACTTGAATGGGCAGCCATTCTATTTTGATGGGTTTTGAAATGTAATCTGCCACACTGTTTGCTAGTTAGCAGAGTTAACAGGAAAGTAGAGTATTATTTTTATGAACAATAAAACAAATAGAAAAACAGATACAGACAGGGGTATTAAATGTCGAGATATATTTTCAATTTGTCAAAAAGTATTATGGTACGTATTGCTTTTTTGATTTTAAACTTACTGATCATTTCAAACTAATGTTTCAATTCTATCTTAAACAATGTGAAGACGGGTTTGTTATCCACCCACTTCATTTTATGGATGAAGAATCTTCCATGAAAAATAAACAAATTAACAATGAAAGTTCAAATCGGGGTCCATATCATTTGGATCAAAATAAGTCTTTCAAATTTACATTAATAGTAGTTTATTTTAAAAGAAAATCTAACTCACTACAATCTTCTGAAATAAGAACAGTCCCAAAATAAATGGTCAAGAGTCTTTGGGACAACTACAAAATGCACATTTGTTATAAATATCCATTTTTAATCTGTGTACAATAAAAGGTCTTAAAGGGGTAGATTCTATGAATGAGTTTGTATGATACTTCTTTCACCTTATTAGATATTCAATATTTGCCAGACAACAAGACTTTGTTCCAGTTCCCTTGTCCTAGAACTACATTCCAGTATATTCCAGCAGAGGGAATAGTAACATCTTGACAGAGATTTCATTACACAGTGCATTCGGAAAGTATTCAGACCCTTTGACATTTTGTTATCTTAAAAAAAAATGTTCCCTCATCAACACACAATACCCCATAATGACAAAGCAAAAACAGGTTTGGACATTTTTGGAAATGTATTAAAAATAAAACATACCTTATTTAAATAAGTATTCAAACCCTTTGCTATGAGACTCGAAATTGAACTCGGGTACATCCTGTTTCCATTGATCATCCTTGAGATGTTTCTACAACTTGATTGGAGTCCACCTGTAGTCAATTCAATTGACTGGACATGATTTGGAAAGGCACCCACCTGTCTAAATAAAAGGTCCCACAGTTGACAATGCAGGTCAGAGCAAAAACCAAGCCGTGAGGTTGAAGGAATTGTCCGTAGCGCTCAAAGACAGGATTGTGTCGAGGCACAGATCTGGGGAAGGGTACCAAACTATTTCTGCAGCATTGAAGGTCACCAAGAACACAGTGGCCTCCATCATTCTTAAATGGAAGAAGTTTGGAACCACCAAGACTCTTCCTAGAGCTGGCCGCCAGGCCAAACTGAGCAATCGGGTGAGAAGGGCCTTGGTCAGGGAGGAGACCAAGAAACCAATGGTCACTGACAGAGCTCCAGAATTCCTCTGTGGAGATGGGAGAAGCTTCCAGAAGGACAACCATCTCTGCAGCATTCCACCAATCAGGCCTTTATGGTAGAGTGGCCAGATGGAAGACACTCCTCAGTAAAAGGCACATGACAGCCTGCTTGAAGTTTGCCAAAAGGCACCTAAAGGACTCTCAGAAACAAGATTCTCTGGTCTGATGAAACCAATATGTAACTATTTGGCCTGAATGCTAAGCGTCACATCTGGAGGAAACCGGGCACCATCCCTACAGTGAAGAATGGTTGTGGCAGCATCATCCTGTGGGGATGTTTTTCAGCAGCAGGGACTGGGAGACTAGGCAGGATTGAGGGAAAGATGAACAGAGCAAAGTACAGAGAGATCCTTGATGAATACTTGCACCAGAGCGCTCAGGACCTCAGACTGGGGAGAAGGTTCACCTTCCAACAGGACAACGACCCTAAGCACACAGCCTAGACAACGCAGGAGTGGCTTCGGAACAAGTCTCTGAATGTCCTTGAGTGGCCCAGCCAGAGCCCGGACTTGAACCCGATCTAACATCTCTGGAGAGACCTGAAAATAGCTGTGCAGCGATGCTCCCCATCCAACCGGATAGAGCTTGAGAGGATCTGCACAGAAGAATGGGAGAAACTCCCCAAATACAGGTGTGCCAATCTTGTAGCGTCATACACAACAAGACTCGAGGCAGTAATCGCTGCCAATGGTGCTTCAACAAAGTACTGAGTAAAGTGTCTGAATACTTATGTAAATGTTTTTTTATTTTCAATACATTTACAAACATTTCTAAAAACCTGTTTTTGCTTTGTCATTATGGGGTATTGTGTGTAGATTGAGGGAGAAAACAATTCAATCCGTTTTAGAATAAGGCTGTAATGTAACAATGTGGAAAAAGTGAAGGTGGCTGAATACTTTCCGAATGCAGTGTGTGTGTGTTGAAAATGTAAATTCCTTCTAGCTGAATTGAGGCTACAAAATCCTCAGCAGTTGCACTTGGAGTATTTAGCACCTTTAACTATTTGAAACTCCTCAGGAGTGAATGTAACATTGTGTGTTCTCATGAATTCTGGAATTCTGGTTGTCCATCATTATTTGATAACTGTTTAACCCAGATAATACTGTTGTCAAACTAGTTCTGGAAAAACAAAGACTTGTTCTGTATTATCAAAGCTTGTATATCTACAATGTAGGGAAAAGTTGTTTGTACATAAGGTTCCAAGTTAGAAGTACTTGTTTATGAAAGTTAGCAAGCTTAATAGGGATCTTAGCCACATCAAAGCTGCATTTGAGTAAGAACTCTAGACCACCAATCTGTTGGAATATTAAATTAAGGATTATATTCCAAATGCAATCCTTATTTCTTAAATTGTTTTGTATGCATTTGATCTTAAAGATTATATTTGAGGTTTTAAAATCCTGAGCATTCACTTTGGGTACTACATATTACAGCTTTTCTTAAATAATAAGGTTAATTCCTCCATATGAAAGTTAAAGAATTTAGGATCAACCATTTTAGTTGCTGACAGACGAACATCCAAGGCAAGGGAGGAATCTGGACAGACCTTCAGATTTTGACGAAAGTACACATCCAGATAAAGATCACTTAATAACCAGGAGTTAAATATTTTTCCAATTTTCTCTACAATAGGAGAGAAATTTAAGTTGGCCCTTTCTGATCTTTGCTAACTTTAATACCAAGATATGTGATTACATGGATATTACATAGAGTTTAAGTCACATCTTTTCAATGCAAATAATTCACATTTCCTAATATTCAGAGATAAACCAGATACATGTGAGAAGGCATTAATACACTCAATCACTGTCCTGACTTCATTATGATCTTACAAAAAAATAAGTGGTGTCCTCAACCAATTGTTAACATTCTCTTTATCTTGTATCTGAATACCCCTAAAACTATCCTTATTGATATGAAGTGCCATAACTTGTGACCAATACAAATAAGAAAGGAGAAATTGGGCATCCTTATTTAATTCTGCATCTAATATCGAATCTCAGAGGTTCCATGGGATAATTTAAGAGCTGTTGCTATTACTATAATAAAGTGTCACATTAAAAATATTGACCAAAACCCCAAAAAATTGTCTCAAAAATAAGTGTTCAACTGTATCAAAAGCCTTGTAAAATTCTACAAATAAAATAAAGCCATCTTCCATAATGTGCTCATTGTAATCTATCAAGTCCAACACTAGTAGGATATTATTACATATGTCTGCCCTTCATAAAACCAGACTGGGTATCATCAATAATTTGGTCAATACCCTTTTTAAGTCTTTCTGCAAAGATGGATGCAATTAGTTTTCCATCATTGTTCATTAATGTGATTGGTCTCCAATTTTCTATCATCATGGGATCTTTGTTTGGTTTGTGGATTACAGAAAGTAGGCCTCGTCATAGAAATAAGTAGGACCCCTAAATCAATTGCCTCCTTAAAGATATCAAATATAAATTCAACAATACCCTAAAGGAGAGGAGAGTAGTAGTAGCTATTAGGTGCCATATAACTAACTACATAAGATGTATATTTACTCTTCAACGGAAAAAAGGGAGCATCACTGGTGTTTAGCGAAACATTATCATTTTGTACAGTAAACGTTTACATCAAATTCAGCTGTGCATCTGTAGCTAGCTAACAGTGTTGTGCAGGCCCCACATGACACAGCAAGAAAAACTGCGAGAACTAGTGGACAGTCATTAGCACGAGTTTGCTAATTTAGGTAGCTTGTTGACTACCTAATTGTAGCAAATTCACTGTCAAATTAGCAAACGTTAGTTAGATACATACACATCACTTAGCAAATGTTAGCACAACATGAAAAACACATGCATGTCGCTGTCAGTTAGCTAGCTAATGTTAACTACCTAAGCTGCTAGCTAACAGTTAGGTAGATGGCTGGCTTTTATCTTTGACATAGCTAGCTAAAGTTAGCTTGCTAACCGGCACTGGTATAATCTTGCGGCCATATAACTCTGTGGAACAGTATTATTTGTATGTGTTCTCTTTTACTAGTTATATGTCTAGCTACATCCATAGAAAACACATACCGATCTTAGCTAAAAGGTAGTGTTAGTAGCTAGCTAGTTATTTGTACTAGAAACCGAAAGCTAGCTAACTTTAGCCAGCTAACAAAGCGAACGTTATTGGTTACCGGACTCTATCTAGGTAAAGTTAAAACCAACATTAGTTAGCAACGCCAACTTACTCTCCTCCTGAAGCCATGGTGCTCCGCTTGGTATGTCCAACAAATAAAACCTGATTTCTTCCTCTTCTCGTGTGTTTCTCTTCAGTGAGTGCAACACCAACAGCTAACTCTGGGTGCGTTCGTAAATTCACTCTGGAGGGCCAGCGAGCGCTAAGTACGTTCGTAAATTCATCTGTTATTCTGCGTTCTGGCACACACAGACGAGAGTGCTCTGAAATGGGTGTAGATAGCCAGAGTGAATTTACGAACACACCCTCTGATCGGCGCTGCGGTTGACAGGGCAGTGATCCTGTACGTCAATGATCCAATCTGACTAAAACGTCATTTTCTACTTAACATTGGCCTTATTTCAATTTTGTTTTTCCCCCATGACAAAACTTGTCTATGTACTATTACCACAAAATGAAAAAAAGGGGAAACAGTTAAAACAATTTGCTATTACTATACAAATTCACAATCCCATGTTTTTTAAAGCGCTGTAGAAATGCACTGTTATTAACAACGTGAACGTGTAGGCAGAATGTCTAGGGTTGTCACGCCTAGGAACTGTCATAAATTTGCTCCTTCAGAAATCTGCAGCAGTCAGCAAGACCTATTATGCCATAGGTGACATGGTTCCAAATTCAGATGAGACTTCAAAGTTCTTGTTAATGCTTTGATTGTGAAGCATAACCTAGACAGAGATTCTTATTAAAAACACTTATATGATTATCCATCATTAATGTCTGGGAAACAAACATTTGCCTTTTCTGGCCAAAGGTTTTTTTTTTTTTTTTAATAATGCTTTTGGAGGGCCTTTCAGTGAGTAGGCCAACTAAATATGGCTTCTGAGGATAATTGAGACACTTAAATTGCTATATTTTAACATTACTTCAAATCACTTGGGAAAAAGTGAGTCAGTGAGATATCCAGCATTTTGCAGTAAAAAGTGAACACTTCATTTGTGCTTAACTCATTTGAAGAAGTATTTACTGGATTATCTTAGTACGTGACCCTCATCTAGTCTGGCTGACACCAACTCTGTGTAGTCCCGTGGGTCACATCAGCCAGGCTACTCTGCATCACCTTTCCAGGTTGAATGCACTGATTGTAAGTCACTTTGGACACGGTAAGTCTGCTAAATGGCCAAAATGTACTTCTGGAAGAGAGAGGACGAGAGCCAGTCGAAAAAAGCTCCATGGGTCCTGGAGTAGAAAGACTTTATTCTCTGTTAGAGACATCTGTACAGTAATATCAAATGCCACTTTATTTTCAGATTTGTTTTTAAAGTTTAACATCCGCACTATGCAAACATTGACAATAGCTGACCAAAAATAAGACTAGTCAAAGCTTGCCAGGAAGGTCAAGACGATCTGCTTAAGCTGGGCATCTGCGGTTTCTGAGATTTTGCCATCAGCTCTGCAAGCAGAAACAAAAGGGGTTAAAATATGTTCACGCCATGGTACAATGTTCAAAAGGAGTCCAATAACAATACGGAACATAAAGCTAAAGCTGGCAAAAACGTGGTGGTAGTTGATTTGATTTACCTAATTTGTGCTAGGAGGTCCTGGTGCTGGCTGAGAACATGTTGAAGAAAAGCCTTCTCAAACTTTGTGATCTTGGTTGGGTCCATTTTGTCCAAGTGTCCCCTCACACCAGCATAGATGACTGTAACCTGCTCCTCAATGGCCATGGGGCCTGCAGGTCAAAAAGAATGCAGTCAGTCACATAGGCAAGGGAATAAATAAAGCACATCAGTGAACAGAGCAAACTTTACCAAGGACGACCAGCTGGAAATACAGAGCTCAGTTTCATCTACACAATCAATTTATTTAACAGGGACCGTGCACACGTTAATTTACATTTTAGTTCATTAAAATTATACAAATGTGACTAGAACATCGCATCCTAGGAGATACTCACAGTACTGCCCCTGCTTGAGGAGCTCAGTAAGGCGAACACCACGGTTCAGCAGCTGCTGGGTGGCAGCGTCCAAGTCGGAACCAAACTGTGCGAAGGCAGCCACCTCACGGTACTGGGCCAGCTCCAGCTTCATGGTACCTGCCACCTTACCAGGGAGGAAACAGGATCAGTCGTTTTTTTTATTTAACTAGGCAAGTCAGTAAAAAACAAATTCTTATTTACAATGACGGCCTACCCCGGCCACACCTGGACAACGCTGGGCCAATTGTGCGCCGCACTATGGGACTCCCAATCACAGCCGGATATGATACAGCCTGGATTCGAACCAGGGACTGTAGTGACACCTCTTGCACTGAGATGCAGTGCCTTAGACTGCTGCGCCACTCGGGAGTCAAAAGTGGGACGCTTTCCCCTTCGTGTGAGTTTCTAAGGCAGGTGCCTAAAGCCAGATGACAAATACTGGCGAAAGAAATTAGTGGCCCACCTGCTTCATGGCTTTGGTCTGGGCGGCAGAGCCGACACGTGACACAGACAGACCTACGTTGATGGCTGGTCGAATACCTTTGTAGAACAACTCAGTCTCCAAGAATATCTGAGAGAGAAAAGAAGCATGAGTGGAGTCATGGGTTCAGTGTTTCAATAGAGTAAACACTGAAACAGTCAATCAATCCTAAAATGACAAGTGCCATTACCAAAAATGGCAAATCAGGAATAAATGCGAGGATAGGTTTGAGGTAGCTCCATTTAAAATCCGATCGTTACAATTATATTTTCAGCTCCTGGTTAATTATGAAATCCATATTTTAGCACACCTGTCCGTCTGTGATGGAGATGACATTGGTTGGAATGTAGGCGGAAACATCACCGGCCTGGGTCTCAATGACGGGCAGGGCAGTGAGGGAGCCGCCTCCGAAGTTTTCGTTCATCTTGGCTGCTCTCTCTAGCAAACGAGAATGGAGGTAGAACACATCCCCGGGGTAGGCCTCACGACCGGGGGGACGACGTAGCAGCAGGGACATCTGACGGTAAGCCACAGCCTGTGACAGGTGGGAAGCAAGGTTTGCGTCACATGAAGGTTGAGCATAGAATAAGTGCCACCCTATACCCCATAGTGTTTTACTGCATTGTCAGAGCCGCATAGGGCTGGTGGAAGTAGTATATTAACTGAGGAATAGAGTTATTTAAGATCAACCTTAATCACATATCGACCTCCAAGCCCCATCGCTTGAACTGACCTGCTTGGACAAATCGTCGTAGATGATGAGGGCGTGCTTGCCGTTGTCTCTGAAGAACTCTCCCATGGAACACCCAGAGTAAGGGGCCAGATACTGCAGGGGAGCGGCATCGGAGGCTGTGGCGGACACCACAATGGTGTACTTCATGGCGTCGGCGTCAGTCAGCCTCTTCACTAGCTGGGCCACGGTGGATCTCTTCTGACCAATGGCGACGTAGATGCAGTACAGCTTCTTCTTCTCATCAGTGCCGTCGTTGAAGCGCTTCTGGTTGATGATGGTGTCGATGGCAATGGCGGTTTTGCTACAAAGGAAAGACACTGGAATTGTATCATTTATAAAAACCCAAGTGAATGACAAAACATGCATGTGTAACAGCAGTGCATTCTGTTCTGCTCCAAGCGGGGAACGAACAAGCAACCTTCTGCACAACACACACACAACTCAAAGCCAACCGTCTTAGCCAACACACCAAGTGACTAGTCTGTCACTCTGTGAGCGACACTTGCCTTTAGATCTTAGGGAAGGTGTGAGGTCACCGATGTACTTCAGCCAATTTGCTACAGGTGATTTCCGCTTCCACTACACACGTATGACCATAAGTCGACATATAACATGTCTACCATGAAAAACACAAGGAGCTGATTAACAGGCCTTTACTTGACCATTGTCCTCAATAACAAGATGAACTGCTGGTTTAGGAATAAGACATAAGTGGATAAGACAGACATTACTTAATTTCCCCCTCCAATTTCCCCAGGCATTAGCAACTACTACAACTTAAGTTCACATGGTATAGGAATTGAATACCGAGCCTAGCCAGGGAGGCTGGTAGCCTAGTGGTTAGAGCATTGGACTAGTAACCGAAAGGTTGCAAGATCAAATCCCCGAGCTGACAAGGTAAAAATCTGTCATTCTGCCCCTGAACAAGGGTGTTAACCCACTGTTCATAGGCTGTCATTGAAAATAAGAATTTGTTAACCGACTTTCCTTGTTAAATAAAGGTAAACAAACTAAAATATTCACACCTGTAGGGCTATAGTCTTACCCAGTCTGCCTGTCACCGATGATCAGCTCACGCTGACCTCGGCCAATGGGCACCAGGCTGTCCACGGCCTTGATGCCAGTCTGCATGGGCTCTCTCACAGAAATACGGGGGATGATGCCAGGTGCCTTAAGACCCACACGCCTACGGATGCTGGACCCAAGGGGACCCTACAAAGAAGCAGTATCAAAGAAAATATGACTTTACACCCATCACTATCAGTTATCTAGGCCAGCGGTAACTTTTCCTTTTCCTTTCCGGGGACCACTGTCAAAAGTTTGAGGACCACCATTTGCAGAGGTGCAGATATCTTTTTTTACATGAAATATCTTAGATTTGGAATACATTTCTTCAGCAACTAACAGATTAAAGGCCTATTATTACATATGGATTTTTGCTAAACAATTTGCATTGTGATAAGTAATATAAAATTGTTTAACATTATAGTCCCAACTTATTTAAAAAAAATAAAACATTCGAACCACCTGCAGTACCCCCGCGGAGCACCAGATGTCAGCAGACAATAGGTTGAAAAACACTGATCAAGGCCCAGAATATTCTCAAAAGTAGATGCAGTAATGCACAACATAAACAGCAATATAGTGCTGACATCAACAAAGAGCAAGAAGCGAGAGGCTAATCTTCTCTGCAGTCATCACACAGCGTAGGAGTGAGAAGCATACGCATGTGCTGATCCTATCTGTGAGTGTATCGTCATGCATTGCACTCGTCTGCAATGCCTTTGGTTCACCCTGATGGTCGTGGCAACCTCATAACACTGAGGCTCAGGATTTACAGCATTAAACTATTGCTTATCATAACCTACGAGTAAACCTCAGGGCAAGTCCTGACCTTGCCGTCGATGGCATTTCCCAGAGCGTCCACCACACGACCCAGCAGCTGTTCACCGACGGGCACGTCCACGATGGCTCCAGTTCTCTTGACGATATCGCCCTCCTTGATGAGCTTGTCATTACCAAACACCACAACACCGACATTGTCGGGCTCCAAGTTCAGAGACATGCCCTGGATGAGATTAGAGAACACTGTTATTCAAGAGTTCAGAGTTTTGGTGGAATAGACCAGCAGACAACACGTCGCTGGATAGCGTTAAGCGAAAATAGTAGAAATAAATAAACAGAATGGCAAACTCTCAGCTATCCACCTCATTTAGCGATTTACTTTTCATTCAATAATCTACTAGACATGTTGACAGACAACACTGTTGAGCATGGCACTTGCTCAATGGTACAACTGCAGTATATATCACCCCCCCCACAAAGATGTGTTATGTCATCATCAGCTTGCAAGTCATCACCCCACTGACAGCCTCACCTTAAGCCCGGAGGAGAACTCCACCATTTCCTCAGCCTGCACGTTCCTGAGACCGTACACTCTGGCAATACCATCCCCGATGGACAGCACACGACCAGTCTCCTCCAGGTCAGCGCTAGTGTCAGCCCCCAGGATCTTCTCCTCCAGAATGGATGAGACCTCTGCTGTTCCTGCAGTACACATGCATGCCATTTGAGAGTTAACCAAGTAATCAGACTTCGAGGAAACTGAGAAGATGCCATGAAGATAAAGATGCTACTTCTACCGAGAATAAGTTTTGAATGGCAACATGGGCTGCTCAAGACAATACGGGTTGTTCCTACCCCCAAGCTATAGAACATGTCTTAGTACAATCCACTTTCTCAAGGGACGTTGCTACTACAAAGTTTGGCAACATGTATCAGTGAAGAACTCTGACCCGTCTTGGCCATCCATGGCTTTGTGGTGTGCAGGTGCCTGGCTCCTACACATGCAGCAGCAGAAACATTTTTGGAAACCTGCAAGGACAGTGGTTGAGATCATGTTACAATTGAAATCCTTTAAATGCAAAATAGTGACCCACAAATCTGCATCATATTTTGAAAAGCGTAATGACAGCGTTACTAGTTTAAAATGACCCTGCCATTAAACTGTGCCTCCTATCTCTCTTGCTTCTTCTCACTGTCAACTGTCAGAGGATGAGCTGCCATGTTGATAGTCATCATTAATTGGCAAACGATCAACAAAATGCACTGAGCATGTATAACAAACAAATACAAGTTGTGCAACTTGGCTGACAAGATACATAACATTACAACATTGACTATAGTGTAACGCCGTTGGGTGAACTACTGTCATTTTGATCTGGTCATCGGAGGTAAAACATTGGGGTGCTTTCAAGAAAACTGGGAACTCCAGAAAAGGGTAAAAACATGACATCAGTGATCTTAGGCCGGAGCTCTAGAAAGTGGAATTCCGAGTTGAATGACTGTTCAAAAATATTTTTCCCAGTTAGAGCTCGTTTACTAACACCACCTCCACTCCCTCTTCATACTGAATGACGTGTGTAACCTTTATTTAATTAGGCAAGTCAGTTAAGAACAAATTCTTATTTACAATTACGGCCAAACCCGGACGACGCTGGGACAACTGTGCGCCGCCCTATGAGACATCCATACAGTCACTTGACTGGTTGATTGATCACACAGCTATATCAATGTGTCAAAACTACAAATACCACTACCGGTATAGACTTTCAAAACTACAAATACCACTACCGGTATAGACTTTCACAATTATGTATCTAACGTTAGGTGGAGATAGCGTGTGTAAACAGTCCGAGATGGTCGTCTGCATGCACGGACTCGTAATTTCCCAATATTTGAACACACACTTTCTAGTCAGAACTAGGAAACTCGGGTATGTCCGACTTGTTCATTTGTCCATGCAATCCGGGATCCTTGGGACGTCCATACCCCATTGAAGTTACCATTTTAAAAAAGGGTAAGGTTTACGATTAATTTAGGTTAGGGTAGGATCCCGGATAGAACTAACCCTTGCTGATTCGTTGAACGCGGCATGTATATAACTACATCCGGTTAAGTCTGACATTTCAGAGTTTCATAGTTTCCGACTAGCACGTGAACGCGGCAATAACTCTTTCAAAAAGTATAAAAACACAACTCAGACAACACAAAAAATCTTACAAATCCAGCCCGTCGGGGAAGGGTGCGAACAAGGGCCGCGGCAACGCGAACTGACAGCATAGCTATTGATGTTTCTACGCGGATTTGTCCAACTACACGTACTTGTTAAATCACGTAAAGAAGATGGCGGACAGGGTAAAAAAGATACTGTGAACCGGAAATATTTGCAAAATCATATGAAATAATTGTTTAATTAATGCTATCGACTGCATATATTATTGGATATGAATATTGTCATCATAAAGTCGGATACAATGTTGTTTATGTCAATAATCTATTTGAACACTCTTGGGCAGACCAAACACTACTTCCGTTTTAAATAAAGAGTTTTTCTCATTGGCTGGTCTATTTCAAACATCCAATCAAATACATCTCAAACCGGAAGCTGTAGAATGAACGGTGGGCGGGAAACGTTTCGGTTCACAGTCAGGATTCCCATTACTTTCAGAAAGCCAGTCTCAGCCGAGAGTCACTCTTTAACTGTATTGTTTGTCTGGGCTGCCCGTTGATATGTGTGAAAAGAACAAGAAGGTAGTGTTAATAGCAGAGATGTTGATTGTGTTCTTATTTGGATCGATTTCTGTTTTTTTAAACCATCTCCCAGGGCTGTAAATATATGCTAACAAGCTAGTGAGTTAGCTGTAAACTTGGTGTTTGTTTACACTTTTCAGGTGAGCAAGTGGCTCAGCGCAGTCTTTGGAGATCAAACTATTCCAGAATATGAAGTTAACACACGGACTGTCGACATACTGTACCAGCTTGCAGAAGCAAGTGAAGTTCGATGCAATGAGACTTCCCTGCTCATTGAGGATCAGAAACAGAAAACTTCTGAGTATCAGGCTGATGGTAAAGTGAACATTGCATGTACTGTTAAATTAAGCTTAAGCGGGAACCTGAATGATTGAGACACTTGGGGAATATTATGTGTTATTGGTTCAACTTCCAGCCCCACTCTGGCTGACATGTCAATACAGTAATGCTGTCTAGACACACAACTGTGCACAGGGTCTTTCTTTTTTGCACTGTAATGTTGTTCCTTTGATTTTAAATCAATCTTTCTAGGTGTTCATCTCCAGAATGTTGTTTTACAAGGAGTGGGCTTATCCTCTGGAAGCTTGTCAAAACCTGCATCGGACTACCTGTCAGCATTGGTGGCAAACGCTAAGGTACTTGGCGTCCGAGACACATCTCTGAGCAGGTAATTCACTGATGTACAATGCTGCCTATTTAAAGAAGTACACACAATGGCACTCATAGAAAGCCATACAAGATGGATTCTCATGATAAACTTGCAAGAAAATAATCTTACATCCATGCTGTTTGTTTAGCTTTGTGCCAGCGCTGAATAACTTGACCAATGAGCTTCTGGAATCTGAAAAGACGGACAGGAGACTCGATAGGGAACTTAATGCCCTCAGAAATAAACTTGGGGCCGTTCTTGTTCTACGGAAAACCTTCCAAGAGTAAGAGGATCACACGGTCATCAACCTGAAATGTTACATTATTTTAAATGCTCACATCTGTAAAGCTCTAGAGTTCATTAATTTACGTAATCATCTGATTGCAGGGACATCAAGAAAACAATGAAAGCTCAAGAGGTGGAGAGTGCCAAAGCAGAAGAAAGACTGCTGAATATGGACTTTGTCAAAGCAAAATCCAAAGACCTCTCGTACCGAAACAAGAAGGCAGAGGTCAGTGCCTTTGACTTCTGTCATCTTATGTGCTGTTAATGTTTACTCTCTTTTTCTTCACAGGTCAAGATATCCTTTCTGGTTCGCTTTTGGTTTTGAGATGTTGGATTGGGGTAGCTTTTGATTTATTGAGCTGGGGAGTCAAAAGTCAACCTTGGAAACATTGTCAGGTGTTTAGGGCTTTTGACTGGTAGAAATGCATTTATGTTAAACTTTTGGCTTTTGTCATAAGCAATGCATTTTCATTCTCTCACCCTCAGGACCAGCTAACATCCAGACACATGGAGAATCGAATCTCCCACCAAGCTCTGATGGAGCTATGTGAGGTATCCTCATGTTATGATGGAAGTGTTGGCTGTTCTGTTTTGCTGTGAAATGTATTGCAATGAGTTTCTGTTCTTCCCTTTGCAGCAAGTTTACACGTTGAAACAAGAAATTCTACCTTTGTCAAAGAAACTCGAACCCTACAGAGATTTGAGCCCAGTTAAGAAATGTTTATTTTTTAACTGACATTTCATTTTAATTTTCCTTTTTTTATTTTGGTGATATGCTCTGCTTAATGATATCGTTGTTCCCTAGAGTCCATCTCTTGCTCAAGTGAAAATTGAAGAGGCAAAGCGAGAATTGGTGAGTTTTGCCATTCTACAATACAACAGGAATATTGTGATGTTACTGTACATTGTCAATTATATTTGAATTGAACTGTTTTCTCCTTGTTTAAGGCTGCAGTTGATGCTGAACTGGAGATGAAGGTGGACTTCATGAATTCCTCCTTGCCTAAAGGGCGGCCTTTAAAATGACACATGAATTTGGGGGATTGTAATTGTAGAAAGTATATGTAATGATAATAAATGTCAATGGAAATCGTAATGTTTTTCATCCAACTTGTCATGGGCTGCTTGGACTATATATTTTTTCAAAATGTGTTAACTAAACGGAGAACTTATTTGTCTTACGAGATCTATAATGTGGTCGGCGGCTCCGTTTGGAGGGTGTGACGCAATCACGGAGCTTCCGGAGGCATGCAGGGTCCAAATTGAGCTCCGCATTGCTGTGCGCATCCCAAATGTTGTAACAATGCGGAGAGCTCCATATATCTCTGCATTTACATGATTGTTTGACGGTAGGTGGGGGCAGGAGGTCCTGTATAAACGCAAACTCAATTCCTTGACAACAGCTCTACTCCACTGCTCTGTGAAGTGCAAGATGTATGAATGCCATGACGTCTGCAAAGGCCATGTCACCGTAAATGCTGCACGGCAAATGCAGATGCCGGATTGACCATACCGTGCCTTTTCCACTGTACAAAACATTAGGTGCACAGTGCCTTTTACACCGAGTTTACTAAACATTAGGTGCACCCATTTTTGCCCTCAGAATAGCCTCAATTAGTGAGGGCATGGACTCTACAAAGTGTCAAAAGCGTTCCACAGGGATGCTGACCCATGTTGACTCCATTCCTTCCCACAGTTGTTTCAAGTAGGCTGGATAACATTTGGGCGGTGGACCATTCTTGATACACACAGGAAACTAATAAGTGTGAAAAACTCAGCGGTGTTGCAGTTCTTGACACACTCAAACAGGTGCGCCTGGCACCTACTACCATACCCTGCTTTTTATTTAACCTTTATTTAACTGCAAGTCATTTAAGAACAAATTCTTATTTACAATGCCCATTCACCATCTGAATGGCATACACATGTCACAAGGCTTAAAAATTATTATTTAACCTTTCATCTAAACTGAATGAAGTGGATTTAACAGAGTTACCATCATAAGGGATCATAGCTTTCACCTGCATTTACCTGGTCCGTTAATGTTATGGAAAGAGCAGGTATTCTTAATGTTATGTACACTCTGTAGTTTTCTTAAATTAGTGATATGTTTAAACCAAAATACAGTGTGTGCATCATAGATGGTGTTAGCTATACACTAAAACGGAAATAGTGAATTCTTCCATTGTAGCCGTTATACCTTCAGTTGCAGATTGTTCGCCAAAAAAACAGAATATTCATAAAGATAGTGAGAAATGCCTCTTGCATGTGTGCAGATCTTTGTTTTGGTCGCACTGTGTGATGTGCTGGCCTGGTAGTGCATCACACAGTCCGACCAAAAAAAAGACCTACCACAGGAGGTTGGTGGCACCTTAATTGGGGAGGACGGAGTTCGTCGTAATGGCTGGAGCAGAGTTGGTGGAATGAGTTGGTCCTCCACTCAGCAGCTTTCTGTGAGATCTACACACATGCAAGAGGCATATTCTCTGGTTTTTGGAGAACCATATGAAACTGAACACAGACCTAAGATACTTTTTTTGCCCTCCATTCGGAAGAAAACAAGTATTTGCAAGAACAGCTTAGTTGAAAAATTACTTTTGACCCTTTCTACTAGCCAACGTATAACGGCTACTATGGTAGAATTCACATATCGCCGTTTTAATGTAAAGCCAATATTGTGTGCACCTACAACAAGTAGTACTGATTATGTTATGTTTCACTATATTGGATCACTCCAATATATTGGTATCACTCCGCAGCGGAAGGATACATCCGAGGTTAGGATGTACAGATTTACTCCCATGTACACCTGAGTCACGGCTGGGGTCTGCCCCCATATATAGACCCCCATGCCAACGGACGGGCCATGGCACAGGTGGTTACCTCCCAGCACCATCTATGTCTGGCCCAATCCCGTCTGCCAGCTGCTGTCCAGCTGCTGTCCAGAGCACATTTGCCACTCTCCCCATCACCCCAGGGCTGATGTTTGGCCCAGGGGTTGATGACTTTCTGGAGCAGACTGATAAGGTTCGTAGGGACCGGGAGACCCTGAGACAGTTCGTGCCCCCTCGTCAGGCCCCGGGTCCAAGGCAGATGGACCGTTGCCACCCACCTGCACCCGAACAACAGTGGGGTCCCTCTCCTGCCCCATCACCTCGTGCTGAGGGACGACAGCGGGGAGGGGCACAGCGTGTGCGGTAGAGCAACAACCTGTCAACCGTCACCGCCTTAGCGATGTGCCTGGGAGACCCAGGCGCTTGGGGTGCCAGAGGAGAGGCGGGCTCCGGCAGGACCCCTGACACACTCTTCACCAGCCTCAGCCGCTTCTCCCGGTCTCAAAGGGCAAAGTGGGAGGAGGGTGTGGAGTGCCCCTGAGTGTTGTCCACAATGCTCGAGGGGTACCGACTCCAATTCCGGTGCCGGCCCCCATCCTTCAGGAGTCTTCGAGTCACCACGGTGGCCTACCCCCTGAAGAAAACCCTGCGGCTGGAGATCTCCTCATTCCTGGACAAGGGTGCCATCTGCAGGATCGAGACATCAGAAAGGCTAGGTGGGTTCTACTCCACTTATTTTGTGGTCCCAAAAGGAGACGGAGGGTTTTGACCAATTCTGGTCCTCCGCAACCTCAATGGGTACTAGAAGGTACTGAGGTTCCACATGCTGTCCCCAGCCCGCGTGTTGCAAGCCGTGTCCAGGAACCAGTGGTTTGTGACGCTGGACCTGAGGGATGCGTACTTCCATGTTCCTGTTCACCCAGCTCATTGGCAGTACCTCCGATTCGCTTCCCTTTGGCCTCTCCTTGGCACCCCACACTTTCACAAAGTGCATGGACGCTGTCCTGGCACCTCTCACGTCCCGAGGATTGTTGATCCTCAATTACCTGGAAAATTAGCTGATTTGTGCCCCGACCAGGACCCAGGTCCTTTCAGACAGAGACATGCTCCTGACCCACATCGGCGGACTGGGCATTACTGTAATGACAAGAAAGTAATCTGACGCCCACCCAGAGGGTGGATTTTATTGGCATGGAACTGGACTCAGTCCTCATCTGAGCTCACCAGAAGGGTTTAGGCGATCTTATCTTGCCTCGACCCCTTTCATCAGGGGCGGGTCGTATCTGCCCTGACCTGCCAACGCCTGTTGGGCTTGCTGATGGCGGCCTCGTTGCTAATTCCCCTGGGCCTGCTCCATCTCCAGCCTCTTCAACGGTGGTTCAACTCCCTCCGGCTGCACCCGAAGCACCACCGTCACCGACAGCTGCGGGTGACCGCACAGTGCCTCAGGGCGTTGTTGAGGTGGCGCTGTCGCTCCTTTCTCTCAGATGGGGTGGAGATGCTGAGGATGTACCGCTGGGAGCTGGTCAGCACAGACGCCTCCCAGAACGGCTGGGGGGGGGGGAAGCAAGGTTAGGTCGGCCAGCGGCTGTTGGTCGGCCAGCGACAGTCAAATCAATACACGAGTTCTGAGCTGTACTGCTGACTCTGTGGTGTTTCCTTCCACATCTGAAGGGAAGACCTGTCCTGGTGAGAATGGACAACACCACAGTGGTGGCTTACATCAACCGTCAGGGTCGGCTGAGGTGAGGTAGGTCGGCCAGCGGCAGTCAAATCAATACACGAGTTCTGAGCTTTACTGCTGACTCTGTGGTCTTTCCTTCCACATCTGAAGAAAAGACCTGTCCAGGTGAGAATGGACAACACCACAGTGGTGGCTTACATCAACCATCAGGGTCGACTGAGGTGAGCAAGGGTAGGTCGGCCAGCGGCTGTTGGTCGGCCAGCAGCAGTCAAATCAATACACGAGTTCTGAGTTGTACTGCTGACTCTGTGGTCTTTCCTTCCACATCTGAAGGGAAGACCTGTCCTGGTGAGAATGGACAACACCACAGTGGTGGCTTACATCAACCATCAGGGTCGACTGAGGTCCCACCGCCATCATCTTATGGCACGGGAGCTCCTTCTCTGGACTCGGGGACGTCTAGCATCTCTACGCACAGCACACGTACCTGGCATCCTGAATGTGGCAGCGGATATGCTCTCGAGGGACGGCCCGCCACCTTGGAACTGGAGCTTACATCCCCAGGTGGTGCAGCACCTGTGGGACAAGTTCGGGAGGGCACAGCTAGACCTATTTGCTTGGACAGTGCACACTGCCCCCTGTGATACTCCATGTCGGAGCCACCAGGGCCTCTGGGCTTGGATGTTCTGGCTCATGATTGGCCAGGGATGGAGCTTTACGCATTCCTCCCTTTTCCCCTGATCCAGACTGTGCTGGACAGGACGAGGATGGCGGAGCATCGTCTGCTGCTGGTGGCCTGTGACATACCAGTTGCACTGGTGGTTGTTCTGCTCTTGGTGCACTGTTATTGAGGTTGTGCCCGAGTCGTGCGGGGTGCAGTATGTCCTCCAATACCTGCAGTCTCGCTTGGATGAGGGCTTGGCAGCCACTACACTGAGAGGGTATTTGGCCACTATATCTGCCTGCCATGTGGGGTGGATGGACAGGCCAGTGGGGCGACATCCCGTGGTCTCCAGGTTTATGAAGGGGGTTTGTCCCCTGCGTCCACCTAGGACCCGCTCAATGGCCATCTGGATGTGGTCTTGGCAGCTATGGCAAAGCCGCTTTTCGAACCGTTGGGAGTCTGCCTCCCTGAAACACCTCTCTATGAAGGTGGCTTTCTTGGTAGCGATTACTTCCATGAAGAGGGCGGGTGAGCACCATGCTCTTTCGGTAAGTTCTGAGTGCTGCCGGATGGACCCCTGGTGGGAGGAATATATCCCACCAGGGGTCCAACCCTTCATTCCTCCTGAAGGTTCTGTCAGACAGGCATGTGAACATCCCTTTTATCCTGTCTGCTTACGACCCTCCAGCAGTGTTGGGGGAGTCTGGGCCTTCCTCCGGCATGCTGTGCCCTGTGCGGGCACTGGCTGCCTATGTGGAGCGGACACGGTCAGTGAGAACAACAGACTAGCTCTTTGTCTGCTATGGTGAGAGAGTCCTGGTGGCTGGGATATCAAAGCAGAGGCTCTCTCACTGGATCATGGACACGATTACGACAGCATACTGCCTGGCTGGCAGGCCAGTGCTGGGATCTGTGGTGGCACATTCAACACAAGGTGTGGCTGCGTCCTGGGCTCTACTGAGAGGAGTGCCCCTCGCTGATATCTGTACTGACGCCCCCTGCGTCTCGGTCCCGCACTGGGACTTCACCGCTGGCTGGCCAGGTCCCTCTAGCACCGACTAAATCTGGTACGGGTATACCAATATATTGGAGTGATCCAATATAGTGAAACATAACGAAGGTTATGTACTGTAACCACGGTTATGTGAGCTATGTGGATCACTCCAATCCTCTACGGTGCTAGAGGCGCCTCAAAAATGATGTAGAGAACATGTGTAGCGGCCACGGGGTCTATATATAGAGGCAGACCCCAGCCGTGACACAGGTCTACACTGGAGTAAATGTGTAAATCCTCACCTCGGATGTATACGTCCGCCGCGGAGTGATACCAATATATTGGAGCAATCCATATAGCTCACATAACCATGGTTACATACTTAACCTTGGTTTATTTATTTATTTATTTCACCTTTATTTAATCAGGTAGGCCAGTTGAGAACAAGTTCTCATTTACAACTGCGACCTGGCTAAGATAAAGCAAAGCAGTGCGACAAAAACAACAACACAGAGTTACACATAAACAAATGTACAGTCAATAACACAATAGAATAATATATGTACAGTGTGTGCAAATGTAGAAGAGTAGGTCGGTAAGGCAATAAATAGGCCATAGAGGCGAAATAATTACAATTTAGCATTAACACTGGAGTGATAGATGTGCAGATAATAATGTGCAAGTAGAGATACTGGGGTGCAAAAGAGCCAGAGGATAAATAATAATATGGGGATGAGGTAGTTGGGTGTGCTATTTACAGATTGGCTGCTCTGACAGCTGATGCTTAAAGTTAGTGAGGGAGATATTAGACTCCAGCTTCAGTGATTTTTGCAATTCATTCCAGTCATTGGCAGCAGAGAACTGGAAGGAAAGGCGGCCAAAGGAAGTGTTGGCTTTGGGGATGACCAGTGCAATATACCTGCTGGAGCGCGTGCTACAGGTGGGTGTTGCTATGGTGACCAGTGAGCTGAGATAACCCAGCAAAGACTTATATAGCCAGGTGGAAAGCATGGCCAGCTGTAGAAAAATGCTTATTGAAATGATCGATCATCGTAGATTTATCGGTGGTGACAGTGTTTCCTATCCTCAGTGCAGTGGGCAGCTGGGAGGAGGTGCTCTTATTCTCGATTGACTTTACAGTGTCCCAAAACTTTTGGGAATTAGTGCTACAGGATGCAGATTTCTGTTTGAAAAAGCTAGCCTTAGCTTTCCTAACTGACTGAGTATATTGGTTCCTGACTTCCCTGAAAAGTTGCATATCACGGGGGCTATTCGATGCTAATGCAGAACGCCACAGGATGTTTTTGTGCTGGTCAAGGGTAGTCAAGTCTGGGGTGAACCAAGGGCTATATCTGTTCTTAGTTCTACATTTTTTTGAATGGGGCATGCTTATTTAAGATGGTGAGGAAAGCACTTTTAAACAGCAAACCAGGCATCCTCTACTTACGAGATGAGGTCAATATCCTTCCAGGATACCCGGGCCAGGTCGATTAGAAAGGCCTGCTCGCTGAAGTGTTTTAGGGAGCGTTTGACAGTGATGAGGGGTGGTCGTTTGACCGCAGACCCATTACGCACACAGGCAATGAGGCAGTGATCGCTGAGATCCTGGTTGAAGACAGCAGAGGTGTATTTAGAGGGCAAGTTGGTCAGGATGATATCTAAGAGGGTGCCCATGGTTACAGATTTAGGGTTGTACCTGGTAGGTTCCTTGATAATTTGTGTTAGATTGAGGGCATCTAGTTTAGATTGTAGGATGGCCGGGGTGTTAAGCATGTCCGGGTTTAGGTCACCTAACAGTACGACCTCTGAAGATAGATGGGGGGCAATCAGTTCACATATGGTGTCCAGGGCACAGCCGGGGGCTGAAGGGGGTCTATAACAAGCTGCAACTGTGAGAGACTTGTTTCTGGAAAGGTGGCTTTTTAAAAGAAGAAGTATAATTATTGGGGCACAGACCTGGATAGTATGACAGAACTCTGCAGGCTATCTCTGCAGTAGATTGCAACTGCGCCCCCTTTGGCAGTTCTATCTGGTCAGAAAATGTTATAAAAACTTGTTCTAATAATGACACACGTGATTTTCAAGTCGGAGCTTTGGAAAGATGCCTGAGTTTCCGATTTGGAATTCGGAGTGACCGTTAAAGATTTTTCCCAGTCGGAGTTAGTTTTTTTTACCGAGTTCCCAGTTGTCAAAACGCGGCATACCTCTCCCAAGACTCACGGAGGCGCTAATTATTTTTCTATGTCACTCACGCATGGAAGTGACGCACACATTTGTATGTGAACAACGGCTGATGGGGACATTTTGAAATAAGTAGCTAACTGGTATTCGTTAGTGGACCAAGGTTCACTTTACAAGCCAAATTTACTTTATTAGTTGTATGTCTCGCATGCGTGATACGTTCAAATTAATGAAGATGTCACAGAAGTCGGACACTGAAGAAACAAGCGTATAACGTAATACACAAGTAAGTTGCTAGTTTAGCTAGCAATTTAGCTACGCCGTCAGTGCGAACTGGCTGGCTAGCTGCTGGGCTGCGTTAAAATGGAATCGTCGTTAGCATACGTCGCTTCCATTTTAGGTAGCTAACTAGCTGCCTATCGAGTTCGTGCTAGCAGTATCACAAATGCATGCATGAATGGCGGACTATGTTTAGAAATCCCCCTAGCAACTCCAACTCGTTTTATGGAAAACTTGCTTAGCAAACTAGTTAACGTCGTTAGTCATAGCTAGTTCGATAGCCAACGAAGCCCTCACCATAGATTGCCTAAATATTTTCCCTGTTAACTAGCTACCTAGCCAGACTGATAAGCTACCATCAAGCTAGATAGCTAACGCTAGTAAAGGATGAAGGAAGCCAGCTTCCGCGATACTGGTCTGTTTTATGTTTAGCGTAGTTGATGTTAGCTTCAATATGTTTTGCTTGCTAGTCAGCCAGTTGATAGTGGCGTTTTAATTGTTTTGTTAGTTATGTTGTCGAGCTAGCAATCCAGGTAGCTACGTAGGTTAACATTTCGTTTTTTGTGTTAAAACGGTCAGTGATGTTTTTCATACTTGATAGATGAGACTCTGTCTGAGCTTACTCTTTTCCTGGGCTACTGGAAGGTGTGGCGCAAAGATCCCCGGACTTGAGTTTCGTTGTTGCCCACACAGTGGTGTTATGACACCATTATACGAAGCCACATAACTACTGTTATAATGCCACGTTCATAACAACTGGGGTACTCTGAAATATCCGACTTCAGTGCATTGAAGCACGAGCTCCAACTGGGAAAACTTTTTAAACGTTCATCCAACTCGGAATTCCAAGTCGGAAACTCGGACATCTTTCTAGAGCTCCGACCTGAATATCTCTGACGTCATGATTAGACTGTTTCCCCCCAAGTTCCCAGTTGACTTGAAAGCACCATAGCACAACTTTGGGTAATATATTCAACGACAGTCTACCAGCTGGGCCACATCCATCTTAAGTTTAGGTGTATTTTGGTGGAATGCTGTGAATTTGAGCAATGAAGAGTTCATGATACAGTTTGAAAGAAGCTTACTATTTGTAGGTGTCTTCTCCCTACAGGTATGTGACCAACATTCCACATGATGGTAACATACGTTTGGAACCAGCTGATATTTGTAAGCTGACCACATGTGGGGGTTCAAAGTTAAACCAGTAGAACAGATGTTGCCAGCATCTAGGTGATAACCTTCCTTATGTGAGAATGCTACCAAATACCCATATGTTACCCTTTTGATTCATTATTGTTTTTTGGGCGGCAGATAACCTAGTGGTTAAGAGCATTCGTCCAGTAACCGAAAGGTTGCTGGTTCAAATCCCAGAGCCGACTATGTGAAAAATCGGTCTATCCCTGTGAGCAAACTTAACCCTAATAGCTCATGTAAGTTGCTCTGCACAAGAACATTTGCTAAATGACTAAAATGTAAACACACCCCCACTACAGCTGTAAATGCAGCCAGATTAATTAGTGCTAAATCGCCTTTTGGTACTGTTGAAGGCTGCTGGTACTTCATTGAAACGTTTTCAGTGGTTCTCATCTCCTGTCCTCATGTACCTCCAAAAGGTACACCTTTTTATTGTTGACCCTGTCAAACATGCCTGATTCAACTTGTCAACTAATCATCTGGCCCTCAATAAGTTGAATCAGGTATGTTTGTTTAGGGCTACAAGACAAATGTGTGCTGTTGGGGGTACTTGAAGACCAGAGTTGGGAAACACTGAGCTACACCTTTCATAAATCGGTCTGTTGTACTGCGTCATTTTAAAGATCCTGCAAGAGGATGATTCATTTCTAATGTGTTCAGTCTTAAAGATATATCAATATTATAGTGGGTGCTAGAGTAGGTCTTTTTGAACCAAAGTTAAATCTCTGTGATATCGTGTATTGTTGTTCCAGGTGAGTTCCTGTCCTGGCCCACCTGTTTAAAACAGTCAGACCACGGGGCCCTACGCTCAACTAGCATGAAGATGGCAGACACTGAGAAGACAGAGGAGTTTGTGGATGCTGAGATCTTCCCAGAGTGCCCTGTGCAGGGGGGGTCAGCTGCTGCTGTCAGAGGGGAGCAGGAGGAGCCCCTTAAAACAGAGACCACCAGCTCTCCTCCAGGAGAAAAGGAGGGGGACAGCCCCCTGCAGACTGAGGGTGAGCCCAGCCTTCTCTCCATGCCCTGCCTCATGATGGAGCTGAGAAGGAACTCCCCTGAGTCTCCGCACGCCTCCACCTGCAGCGACAAGCCCACCTCGGGCCGTGCCTACGAGAGCGACTCCTCCAACCCCTGCATGCTCTCGCCCTCCTCCAGCGGCCACCTGGCCGACTCAGACACACTCTCCTCTGGTGAGGAGAGATCCGCCTCACGTGCGACAGTGGAGGGGGGCTCCACAGAGCCCGGGGCCGACACCAGGCTTGCAGCAGGGGGTCAAACATCTGCATCAAGTGGGCGAAAGTCCCGTCGTTCACGTTCTGAAAGCGAGATGTCCACCAACACAATGGCAGCCAAGAAAAACCGCTGCCAGCCCGCTGTGGTGGGAGGAGCAGGCGTCGAGAAGCAGACCAACGGCCGGCTGGCTAAAGTCAAAGGTCACCGGAGCCAAAAGCACAAGGAGCGCATTCGGCTGCTTAGGCAGAAGCGTGAGGCGGCGGCAAGGAAGAAATACAACCTGCTGCAGGACAGTAGTACGAGCGACAGCGACCTCACCTGTGACTCCAGCACCAGCTCCTCTGAAGACGACGACGAGACATCAGGCGGCAAGACAATCACCACAGACATCCCAGGTAACAATCACCACAGACATCCCAGGTAACAATCACCACAGACATCCCAGGTAACAATCACCACAGACATCCCAGGTAACAATCACCACAGACATCCCAGGTAACAATCACCACAGACATCCCAGGTAACAATCACCACAGACATCCCAGGTAACAATCACCACAGACATCCCAGGTAACAATCACCACCAGACACATTTAACCGAACCCAACCCACACGGGGTAATATTCACCACACATACGGTGCATTCAGAAAGTATTCAGACCCCTTCCCTTTTTCCACATTTTCTTACGTTACAGCCTTATTCTAAAATGGATTAAAAATATATATATATATATATATATATATATATATATATATCCTCATCGACACACACTACCCCATAATGACAAAGCGAAAGCAGGTTTTTTTGAAGTGTTTGCAAATGTATTCAAAAATAAACAAATACCTTATGTCCATAAGTATTCAGACCATTTGCTATGAAACTCGAGATTGCGCTCAGGTGCATCCTGTTTCCATTGATCATCCTTAAGATGTTTCTACACTTGATTGGAGTCCACCTGTGGTCAATTCAATTGATTGGACATGATTTGAGAAGGCACACACACGTCTATATAAGGTCCCACAGTTGACAGTGCATGTCAGAGCACAAACCAAGCCAAAAGGTCAAAGGAATTGTTTGTTAAGCTCTAAGACAGGATTGTGTCGAGGCACAGATCTGGGGAAGTGTACCAAAAAATGTCTGCAGCATTGAAGGTCCCCAAAAACACAGTGGCCTCCATCATTCTTAAATGGAAGAAGTTTGAAACCACCAAGACTTCAAAGATCTGGCCAAGCTGAACAACCGGGGGAGAAGGGCTTTGGTCAGAGAGGTGACGATGAACCCGATGGTCACTGACAGAACTCGAGTCCCTCTGTGGGTGTGGGAGAACCTTCCAGAAGGACAACAGTCTCTGCAGCACTCCACCAATTAGGCCTTTATGGTAGAGTGGCCAGACAGAAGCCATGAACAATAAGATTATCTGGTCAGATGAAACCAATATTGAACTCTTTGGTCTAAATGCCAAGCGTCACGTCTGGAGGAAACCTGGCACCATCCCTATGGTGAAACATGGTGGTGGCAGCATCATGCTATGGGAATGTTTTTTGTTTTTTTCAGCGGCAGAGACTTGGAGACAAGTCAGGATCGAGGGAAAGATGAACGGCGCAAAGTACAGAGAGATCCTTGAAGTAAACCTGCTCCAGAGCGCTCAGGACCTCAGACTGGAGCAAAGGTTCACCTTCCAACAGGACAACAACCCTACGCACACAGCCAAGACAACGCAGGAGTGGCTTCGGGACAAGTCTCTGAATGTCCTTGAGTGTCCCAACCAGGGCCCGGACTTGAACCAGATCGAACATCTCTGGAGAGACCTGAAAATAGCTGTGCAGCAACGCTCCCCATCCAACTTCACAGCGCTTGAGAGGATCTGCGGAGAAGAATGTGAGAAATTCCCCAAATACTGGTGTGCCAAGCTGGTAGCATCATACCCAAGAAGACTCAATGCTGTAATCGCTGCCAAAGGTGCTTCAACAAAGCACTGAGTAAAGGGTCTGAATACTTATGTGATATTTCAGTTTTTATTCTTAGTTTATTTTTTTATTTTTGAAAATGCATTGTCTTTGCTCTGTCATTATGGGATATTGTGTGTAGATTGAGGGGGGTGGCAATTTTAATCAATTTTATAATAAGGCTGTAACATAACAAAATGTAGAAAAAGTAAAGGGGCCTGACTACTTTCTGGAGACACTGTATATCCCATGTTTAATGCATTTGGGTCTTTCTATAAATAATGGGGCCAATGTGTGATGTTGGGATAAACATTTCAATATGGGTTGAAATAAAAATAAGTTTTATGCAGTTCCACATGTGTACTTGGATGAATATGCCAATTGCCCCATAACTCTACATATATACTACAACAGGACTATACATCCTTAAAGCAGGGTTTATACAGACATTGGCAAGTCATATTCAAGGTCTTTCAGAGACTTTTTCAAGCACTTTATTGTACTTTTCAAGGATCTGTGTTATACAATTGTATAATTTATATAATTGAACATATAGGGCATAATATAGAACTGTCAAACTAGGCCATTACCACTTTAAGAATAATGCATTTTTTAGGCATTGATATTAAAATGATATTCTAAAATGTGAGAATACTGTGGACTTGCCTGACTATTTAAAAAAAAATTTTTTAAAATAATGTAACCTTTATTTAACTAGGCAAATGAAGTGGATGAATGCATGATTTTTCTGTGTCCTATGTGGCCGAAGCAGGCGCACACAATAAAGCCAGGCTGTTTTTATCATGAGAAAGTGGCTAAAACCCCAGTTCCTTTTATAATGGAAGGATTTGTATGGAAAGCCAAGTTGATGCCAGCATTCGATCTTGTCGTCTTCATAGTCACTGCACATGGTTTTACCGCAACAGAGTAGCGCAACACTCATCAATTGAAGTGGTTGGAAAGAAACAGAAGTGGCCACGTCTCTCACAAAATGGATCCAAAAGGAAATCACAGATAATTATCAGGGAGCAGGAGAAGTTATAAAGGCTACAATAATTTACAAGGCCTTTTCAAGCACCAAATTCTAGTAAATGTCTGATTTTTCAAGCTAGGCATATTCCAATACTTGAATATCTGTTCTTCAAGTTTAGGTAGGCTGCTTCAAGCCCATTGTATTGCTTAACATTGCAGGTGTATCATGGAAACTAACATGTATTTGTCATGTTATTTCATTACCAGATCATGTTGTGAAGATGCCTATTAGGCTATGTCATTTGTTGTCATTATATCCAGAATAATGAACAGGAATAGAGTTGGGTTTTGCACACCTGTCTATCTTATGCAATTGCAAACAGTAGACTCGTCCAATCCGAGGCACAAAAACATACTCATTACTCTGACGCTTTGTGTTAAATCTAATGAGACCCTTCTCTAAATCTAGCAGACAACAGATTATCAACATCAATTCTCCATTAGATCCAATGTAGATCCAGGCACAACGGTCTTCACCAGCGTAAGGAATGAGAGACCCTAAATATTTTGGCCATTTCTTGCAGACACCTTTTTTTCCAGCACTTGGGCTGTTTCATCACATACACTATCACAACAGCTGTTCATCATTTGACTGTCATTCAGAAAATTCCTTCCTGGATCAGATGTGTGAAAATATCACAGCATAATTAAACAGCTGGACACCAAATGCGAATCCAACATGTATTATGCATAATTATTGAAGAACCACGTTAATGACTCTCGCTTTAGATTTTCAGTATCAAGGTAAGGTGACTCTCTGTTAGAAGCATTCGATTTTGCAATCACATACATTTTTGGGAGATTTGTGTGCCAATAAACTGGTTTCTCCCCATTACACAAGGAGACACAACATTTTTAAGTAGTTACATTGCCGTTCTGAAATCTCTATACAGAACAACTACAGGGTTCAATGTCTAATTGAACTAATTAATGAAAAATATATGATTTATGGACAACTTACACTGCCATAAATGCAAGGACAGAAAAGTAATGTTTTGTCACATGATTTTTGGACAAATCCGTCAAGATGCCAATCATGAGAAAGGGATAAACAGGTTTAAAATCAACTTGTGAATTTTATTTAAAATGGCTGCTGTATTTTCCCCCCTTAATGCAATGACATGAAAAAAATGGCTTATCAATTACTTAACAGCTGTAACAAGTTTTCCAGCATAGGAAATCCTGGTACCCTAGTCTATAGAAAGACCCATGTACTAAAGGGATTCCAAGTAACCCACATTTAGTGTACCATAAGGTAATAATCACAATTTACTACAGACATCACAGGTAATTTTGACAATTTCTTATAAACAGTTGCCACGGTTATCTCACATGAATCATTTCACATACGTTTACCAGAGATGTCGAGTAACCATAGCATCCCCGGCCAATGCAAACACACTGACGCTTCTGTTTATGAATGTTTGCTAATCTTCAATGGCTTCTAGCACAGGCATCACTGAATGTTAATTGTTTTAATAACTGTTCATTTGTCTCCATTCACCATGCATTTTGAAGGTTACAACCCATCACGTCTTCACCACGTAATCCACCCGTAGGAAGTGTTCTTTTTAAACTCTGTCATTGTTTGCATGTTGTGTGGAATGTAGATACCATTTACTGATTGTTACAATTGGGTCATTGTTTTACTTTTACTTTTCCAGTCTGTGCTGCCATAGCAAGCTGTTTTTTACAACAGTGTATGACCTTACTGTGTGGTAGTAACCTTGTGATAAACATACAGTAGGAGTATCTCAAAGCTGTGACATAAACATAGTAGTAAATGTGTCATTCACATCGAAGGCTCCACTGTCCATTGTAATGTGATTGACTTCTTCCTATCCTTGGTCAAAATAGAGATTGAGGATTAATGGAATGAGATGTCTCCATCCCCAGAGCCTTCCATTAATTCATCATACCTGTGCCACGTAGCACCTTATCGTGCTGGTTCGGTTGAGAACTTCTGTTGAATTATTTGAATGTGGCCCTTTGAGATTCCCCTAGGCTCCAGTCCAGTGTCTTTGACTGAAGCTGTGCCTGTTTTCAGCACAGTAGGTCTCATTGTAGTTGTTTGTCAAGGCTCTGGATTTCTGTTAAACAGATGCTTCAAGTGTAATAGGCACCTGATTCACCTGCTGTGTTTGGGAATGCGGTGTCCATTTTATGATGTCCTCATTTCAAAATGCATTAGTTAACCACAGCATCTTATCGAAGTTAGCAAAAAAATCTATCATAGGCTAGGATGTATTTGACAACACACTTAAGATTAATTATCTTATGTTTTTGTGTTAATTGTACATTGTTTTATTGGTGGCCCTTGTGTTTGACTTCCCTGTGACTTGATTTCCTGATAATTGGAGGGAAAGATTTGTTTTACATTAAGGATGTGTTGCTCAACTTCAATTAGTACAATGGATCAAATACAGTAAAACTAGTACTGTAGATCAAGTGAAGATCTATATTGCTTTAAACTCATGACTTTATATTGAGTTATTTCCTCTGTTTCTCAGACCTGGTATTCCATTGGTATGTCAGTGATGTTGCTATCTGGTTTGATAAAGTGGGTTTTGACATTGCATCTTGGCATTGGGGTGACAACATTGATATTAGTTTGAGGTAGCGCTGTTGTTGTTCTAATTTAGACTGGGTTAAATCACTGCCATAACATGGAGATGGTGGTGCAATGCTCTGCCTGCACTCAAGCAGGGCTATTGTAGTTTGTAAGATAATTTGTAGAGAACATGGCAATAGTCAGCTGTAACTGACATTTTCCCCCTTCACGCTTTCCTTGATTACCACAACTGCATAACTCTTCTAGATGTGCGTAGGTAGACATCTTTTATGTGAATCGCATTTTGAAATTGTTGCTAGTTCAAATAAGTCATATCTAGCTTGTTTAAGTACATTTGATGTCCAAGGAGAAATGTCAAAACCATGGTGCCTGGTGCTGTGTCTGTCTGGGTTATTTCTTACGCTGTAGGTGCGTACATAGTTAGACAACCACGAAAAGTTTATCTTATCACAAACCATGCACGGTTAATCTTCAGTAAACACTTGCTACAATGAGTTACAGCAACTAAATCTCTTAACACCAAGTTCTGTCTATAGTGGATCTATAGGACTCCATTTTATCAACCATTACTGCATTCCGTACACAGACCTGACTGCTACAACTGCATGAACGTAGTCCATCAGCATGAAAAAGTCGATCTGCACGTCAACAAAACTTGTCATTTTTCTATTTTTTAAATAATTATAAATAAAACAAACAGTCCACCAGCGAACATGAAGTGCTACTGTGTTTCTTATGGCTTGGCCTCAATGTCTTTAAAGCTGCGGAGGGATCCGGAGTGAGCGCTCAGATGCAGGGCCTGCTGGACGGCGGCGGCTCGTGGGACAGGAACAGCATTGGCAGCGTGCTGGAGGAGGCCATGACTCGCTTCGCTGTGATGCAGCGGCAGACAGAAGAGCGCTTCCGCGTCTGGATGGAGAAGCTGACGCGCCTCGACTCGGACGACAGCGTCGACTCATCCATCCACTCGAGCGACGCCCCCGGGCGGCACCATCGGCACCGCCACAGGGCGCCGCGCCCGTCCAGCTCCTTCCTGCCCTCCTCGGAGTCGCAGGAGACAATGGCGGCGTACATGTTGGCCCGGGAGAACGCCAACGTCACCATGAGCAGCATGGCCCCCGACCCCCTCAACAACAACACCCTGCCTGATGTAGTGCCTGTGGCTACCCAAAATGGAAATCTGGATGTTCCAGACCCCAGCCTCTTGAACGTTTAGATTCCCTTGTTGGACTTGTGGAGTGGTTTAGTGCTGTATTTTCCAAATGGATAAAGTTCCAGTACCATCACACATACGGTGATGATGGCAAATGTGCTTATCTGATTTCCACTTTCTTTGGGAGGGGTTAATCACCCACCCTCCAATTCTACTGGAAGTCCCTAATATGTGTGTTATTACATAATTAACATGATAAGCATGGCCTTGACTGTGACACTCAAGTCCTCCATGAGCTTTGTGGCTCATGGCAGCTGTGGGTGCTGAATCACTGTGAGATCTAAGTCTTTTGAATGCGTTTTTTAAAAATCTAATTGGTTCCTGGAGCCAATTTACTATAACTGCAACTTATAGAAAAAAATGCATCATGGACAATGCATATTTTATCGACCGACTGTCAAGTCAGGGCTCTCATTGTATTGCTTTCAGTATGCCTATTCCAAGAGTATACATGTTTACCAGCTAACATACTGTGTCAGTTCATACAATAACGTTCGTTACAGAACCCCAGACTGTCACTTGTGCAGGGGGCTGCCTCATGGCATGTGCCTTGTCATACGGAATGCTGGGAATAAGAACGTTGTCATAGTGCCATTTTACTTAAAGCCACATCCACTGGGCACTGGGTTAGTAATTGATTTAAATACTTAATATTTTCACAGCCTTTTATTTTAGTGGCATAGCTTTACAAACATTAAACATTCTAGGGAGCATTACATTCTTAACGCAATATATTCAGCCCCATACGATTCCTTGAAATTGGATGTCCAAATCAGAACATTTGTTAAACTTTTACATGTAGGTAGAGAAGTATTATTTTTTTATTTGACCTGTTGTGGTAGCACCGAGACTGTGAAAGATTAGGCCTAATACTATGATGGCAGTGGAGAGAGACTTTTTTTTGTGTGTGTGGATATCGTGGGTGTGGGATCTTTTGTGCTGAATAGGAGCTAACACATCAAGAGCCTCATGTCTGTCCATATCCGTAAAATGGTTTGTCTGCCAATCTGGCCTGTGCTTAAAGCAAATTTGGCCTTTTTTAATTTTTTTTAATTTTTAATAGTAGTTGTATTGATATGACTTATCAAACTGAAACCAGGTTTCACACTACCAATATACAGTTAGGGCTCCAGAGAAATATAGCGCATGTTAATGATTACTGGTTTCTACATAGGCCTGCATAACATACAGGTGACAATGTAGCCTTTTCTAGTTCAGATCCTGTGATTGCTTGAGTCTGAATAACCTTCTCCAGCTACTTATAAAAACAAGAATAACTTCTTCAAACACTACCTACACATCCAGGACATAGCTAAAGGAACATAGCTGGAAGCATATTCAATAGGGCAGTGGTCTTTTGGAGCATTGTAATTTGCACATGAAAATGTACTGCATATACAATATAGCTACACAGTTCTCAATTCCACACTGTTTAATCTGCTTAAAGTTTTACTGTTTGCATGTGAACTTCCCTTCATGTGTATGTGCAAATGTCAAAGAATATTTTTTTTATTAGCCTGTGTGTGCAAGGTTAACCTTTGCTCGTATGCTCATGAATTGTAGTGAGTGACAACTTCCTTTTGGTTTTATGTTAACAGGACTTGGTCCAGCTCTCGTCTCCTGCCTTCAAATTCATGACGCACAGTTCATCTGACATATTTAGTTTGCCGCCTTGTCCTGTTTGGATCCCAGTACTGTAAATGGTCTTCCATTTGTTTACCACAGTATTGTATCATGTCAGCAGCTCACTGAAAAGAGCCTGATTTTTACAAGTGCATCAAATGCCTTCATGGTCATTTTCCATTGGGGACCGGTATTAAAATCAAATTGTATTTGTCACATGCGCCGAGTACAACAGGTGTAGTAGCCCTTATAGTGAAATGTTTACTTACAAGCTCTTTTCCAATGATGCAGAGTTTAAATAAAGCTATACAACACACAAGATTGTTTACCAAAGAGAGAATCTTGGTTTACAGTGAGCTCCAAAAGTATTGGGACAGTGACACTTTTTCTTTTGGGGTTGGGGCTCTGTACTCCAGCACTGGATTTACAATGACTGAGGGGAAACTGCAGACTGTCAGCTTTCATTTGTGTATTTTCATCCATATTGGGTCAACTGTTTAGAAATTACAGCACTTGTTGTCATTAATGTAGACATGTTTAGAAACTATTCTTATTTCCAATAAAAGTGACTCCAGAATAACACAATACATTATTTACTATTTTCTATTGGGCACAAAATAATTTGTAACCCAAACAATCAGCAAATGCATCCAAGTTTGTGTTGTCACAAGCTTATGTAATTGTGTGCTAGGAATGTGACCAAATACTAAACCTTTGACTACTTTAATATAAGTGAATTGTCCCAATACATTTGGTCCCCTAAAATTGGGTGACTATGTACAAAAAGGTGATGTGATTCTGTAAACGGTTCACCCAATACAGATGAAAATGCCCTCAAACTAAAGCTGACAGTCTGTACTTTAACCTGCATAGGCATCATTTCAAATCCAAAGTGCTGGAGTACAGAAGCAAAAACATGTCACTGTCCCCAATACTTTGAAGCTCCTTTTATCTTCACTAGTTATGAGGACCAGGAGTTGTTCCTAATCC
This sequence comes from Salmo trutta, assembly GCF_901001165.1. Lineage (NCBI taxonomy): Eukaryota > Metazoa > Chordata > Actinopteri > Salmoniformes > Salmonidae > Salmo > Salmo trutta. The sequence continues at coordinate 34,662,330 of NC_042979.1, forward strand.
TGACCAGCCTGGAAAAGGTTAGCAGTGTGGTTAAAGTTGGTTAAGGTTAGGTTTAAAATCAGATTTTTAAGAAGATACATTTTAGAAATGGGTGTTTAGTCATTATGACTTTGTGGCTGTATTAGACTTGAGTGCCTGGCATCCACTGTAACACTGGTGCCCATTTTGCTCTTGACTTGACTCCCATACTGCACTGTCTGCACTCTCAAAGTATGCTGTCTAGATCAGAGTTTCCCAAACCTGGTCCTGGGCCTCCCTCTTGGTGCAGGTTTTTGCCCTAGCACTACACAGGAAGGTGCCCATGACCGAGGTTGCGAAACCCTGGTCTAGATGACCCTCGGGCATGTGGCTTAGGCTATGTGTAACTGACTTCTCTTACAGGGTAGAACAGAGCAGACACTCGACCGACGCATGTCCCCCAATACTCTACCAGGGTTTTTCTACAACATAACTAAGTTAACCCTTTGTTACATTTTATCTTATTTTTTTGGAGCAGTTTTTTTGTTTTTGATAACTGGTCAAACTGCTGCTTAATTGTTTACTTGCTTTATTGCATACACATGATAATTAAACGTTTTGAACTGTATAAAGAACATTTCGGATTTTTAGTTGTTTGTAATGATTGCATCCGTTGGTAGTTTTTTTTTTTTTTGTGAATGGCTGTTATTTGAAAAGCATTAAAAAGGATACCCAAAATAAATTATGTAATCTGTTTATGAGTTAATTGCAGACTATATATCAGTAGGTCATGCATAAAACACACATTAGAATAGGCTATAGTTGCACATCAGATGTGCCAATTACACATTTAACTCTGGGCACAGATATACACAGTCTATGAATTCTGAACATCTTCAGTTTGACATCAGTCATCTTGACATTTTGAATAAGGCTCATAGCCTAGATATTGTATGCAAACATTTACAGTTGAGCAAAACAAAGCAGTTATGTAGGCATATTTGCTATATGCTAATGATTTATTACGAGTCAATTAGTTAAATTATTACTATTCAACCTAACTTGTTAATTGTCTGGCAATAAATATATTTACAGCTGAAATGTTTTATTTCATTCATCATGCATGGCAGGTGGCATTTAGCAGTCGGGAATATCAAATAAGATATTGGAAGTTGTAGGGTGAGGGTATGTATGTCTCTGATCTACTCAGATACCAAGGCTGAAATCCTATCATGAGCTGCTATACTAGCAATGCAATTATTGTGCTAATGGAGGTAGCTACTTTCTACTGTGAGCACTGAAGTTCACTAACCCGAGAGTCGACATGGTTTGAATAATGAAGTGTTTTCTGTTTCTACAGACGGGACTCCCGTAGTGTGCCACTATGATATTTCAGACACTGATTCTAACCAGGAGAACTTAAGTGTGACTGCGGAGCGAGTGCGCCGGACCACCGTGATAACACATGAAAGGCTAAAAACACACAGGGACCAGGATATGGCAGCAAACTCTGGGGCAGTAAGAGTACAGCATCTGTGCTCTCTCTCAGCAGGTCAGTTACAAACCCAGTGTATCACACTGAAAATGTCTACTCTCTCTGGGAAGACTTACTGTATAATCCGCTAACAGTTTGACAGGTGCAAGGAGATTGTTTAACAGGGATAATGTTAGTGCAGCCAGTAGCCTAGGTACTAGGAACCAACATCTCAGCGATGAAAACATGGTGGAAGATCAGTTGAATAAAACATACGTTTTGTACCGTGCTCCACGGTTGAAAAGGGGGATCTTAGGAGTTTGACGCAGAAATGATACAGGCTGTCTACAGTACAGGTGTTTTCCTTTCAGGTGCTGCAAATGCGTTTTTTCTGTTTGCCTTTTATTTTTTGTCTTGCTGTATACGTATTTCATAGAAATTCAGTTGGTCAATTGACATAGATGTAAATTTACGTAGATATCTGCTGCAATGAAGAGTAAACCTGATATTTGTGTCCATCAAACTTCCAGAAGAGGTGTGGATTGCATCATTTTTCAATGACTTTTGTTTTTGTTAATGTCTGTGTCCGTGAGCTGTACTGCTATTCTACATGTCCCTGTACGTTCTAAAATGTCTTGTGTGTTGTTGTGTTGCAGGTCACATGGAGGCAGAGCTGGCCCACAGGGAACCCCCTCAGCACAAGGGCCACATCAACATCCCCTCCACAGACAGTGAGGTAGAAATAGTAGGAGTGCAAGAAAACACAAGGTGAGTTCAGAAAGCATAACTTGCAACACACGTCGAGGGCAGATTTGCCTGCACTACAACCACTACAAAACTGTAATCCTTATATGGTGTTGCTCTACAACATGTTACTTTAAGAGTTATGGTCATGCAGTCATGTTTTATTGCCAACAAAACAGTCAATATAGTTTTACTGTGTAACACCAACACCGTCAACAGCTCATAAAGGCAATGGCTGCTTGGGCCTGTCATGAAACTGGTGCACTGCAATGAACAAACAGTTTTCATTACTAAGTCGTCAGTACAATGTTGTTACCCTAATGTTTCTCTAACATTGCTGTAATGTCCTTGTTGTGTTATTGTGCCCTTTCTCTTAACAGATGTGCCCATCCTCGGGGCGGGGTAATTCAGAGCCTGTCCTCTGCCTGGAAGCCCAACTCACTGGAGCAGCTCAACAACAGCACGAGGCAATCCTCCCAGCTCTGGACTACTGTTTCCCCCCAGCCCAACTGGGTGTCCCCTCCAGAGGTAGTGGACCTCACTTTGGACGAGGACACTAGACACAAATACCTACTCTGAGCAACTCGTGCACTGAAGACTTCCTTACTCCCCCCTCTCCTCTTCCTCCAGCCTCTCCCCACCATGGCAAAGGCCCTTCCTGAGTGGTACAGCCACCACCTGTGACTCATGGGCTGCATCTCAAATGACACCCTATTCCCTATATAGCGCACTATTCTCTATACCTCATAGGGCTCTGGTCAAATGGAGTGAGCTATATAGGGAGTATGGTGTAATTAGAGACTCAGCCTCATGGACTTCCTCTGATGTTATTAACCTACTGTAGAACCTTATATCAAAGCCATTTTAACAAAGATGATTCCCTGATCATGGATTTAAAATACATAATCAAGAGGGCAAGACACTAGTGCAGATTGAACCATACAGAGGTGTTACAGTAAAACACATAGCAATATTCTCCCTGTCCTGGACCTCATTGATCCTGAGGACTCTTGTCCGTACGTAGGTAGGCACTGTGTTCTGTCTGTCCGCTAGCTGTAACATAAGACTTGAAGCTGCTGCATGAGGGTAGGGCAGTATCAGTAGCTCAAATCTGCTGCACTACAGACTGGTGTCCTGTTCTCCAACTGACTGGATTGGGCTTACAGTCGATACTTAACGGCAGCTGGTACACTGTCTGCAGCATGATACGCCGGCATGTGACGGAGCTTTGGTGGCTTGACCTGGCCTGCTCCGTACTCCAGTAGAGATGTCACTTTTAGGTATATGTTAAGATTTTAACACTGGCTCTACCCTCACTGGTCAAACTACATTGATTATGTTGAGTTTACCCTATTGTGCTTAAAGAAGGGGATTAGTAAAAAAAATGATATATATATATCATTTGTACTATTGATAATTTTGCTTTCAATGATTGGAGCATATGTGTTTAAGATAGTAACTGAATCAAGTTCTAAGCTAGCTAGATCAACTCTTTTTTTGGGGGGGGGGTTATTCAAGGAAACAAACCACAACACTGGTCTGTTCAGTTCTCTTCTTTTTCCTCTCTGGGTAGCAAGTGGTCAGACACACAGTACTCAGGCAGTTCCTGCAGTCCTCTGGCAGTGCAGGCTATGTACGGTACTATTACTGTAAGACAGGTCCACTGTCTGTCTGTTGAGCCAAGCTGTTGCTATGGAGAACAGTCTGATAGTGTCCCAGTTGTCGTTCTGGTAGTCAGTGAATGTATGACCATGCAGGGCTGACTGGTTGCATTTATATGGATTGTGTGTATATCAGTGTGAATGAGATATCTTTCCTCCTAACCTCTCGGGACCCCCTTTTTACAACTGAGGAAATGTGTCTTCCATTGAACATTGCAAAGCAAAGATGGCCTGAATGCCTTGGAATGTGCACTATTTTCTTTCAGAATCATGTATATTCTTTTATCTTAAAGCATGGCAGATTTTTTCTGTCTCTACAAAAAAAGATATTTTAATAATAGATGTGAATTTACTACATAGATATTAAGAAGCAAAGTACAGGTGAGTTTGTGTCCATTTGGGGGCTTTATAGAGATACCTATTTAATGTATGAATGGCTTTAACCCTGATTCCTCAGGACTCTCCCTGTGGTTCTTGGGTTTATTGTACTCATGCAGTACTGCAGGCCTGGTGAGACTGCAACCAGGCCTGGTTAGTTTTTACCAATGGTCCAATATGACACATCAGATCCATTTGAACTGCATGAACCTCCCTGGTCTCTCTCTCTCCCTCATGAGAGGGTTATATTGGAAGCATTTTATTCACTCCTGCTGGTCACAGAAAGGGGAAAAGTCCTACTCGACACCAGGAACTGAACCAAAGTCTAATGGAACGTTTGTCAACAAAAGACTTAACCTTAGAGACTTGTGATATTTAAGCTTTTGACAACTTATTTTCCTTTGCCCCTATGAAATTATTTTGAGCTCTGAATTAATTCTTGATGAGTTGAGTTCAACTTGAACGACATCACTCTCCTCCCAGAGCAAAATGCTGTGTAAATTAGATGAAGTCATAATTATATCAACATTTCAGTATCACCTTGACTCTTAACTGGCCAGTTTTCTCCACTGTATGCAGATAGCACTGAAAAATACGATTTTATTCCAGACCTCCTGCATGCAGCACTTCTAAGCCCATTCTTGTCGTGTAGCTAGCTCTTCATTATGATTTCTGTTAAATGTCAGTAAAGTAAGACATTGCTCATGCCTTTAGGCTTAGTGGATTGCTTTCTGTATGAAACTAGGGCAGCGATGCTCAAGTAGGGTTGCACATACCATTTCTTTTTTTGTCAAGTAAAACATTGTTTCAACCCGTTCTCAGTAATTTAACTATTTTATTCTGTTTATTTTTGTTTATTTTACTGTCAGTATTTTAAATTAACAAGAAATTAGTGTTACTATTTTGTTGCGTCTGCAAGTCCCTGACTTCCTTGAAATGCTATGTCTGTAGAACTAAAGGAAACTATTTTAAAACTAAATAAATGGAGTATTATTTAAGTACTTTGTTGATTGATTTTTTTTTACCCAATTGGTTTGCTCCCTTATCACGTTCACTTAACCCAGTTTGACTAGATTATTTGTTTGTTGGGGGAAAATTGATAAATGTCTTATTAGTGACTACCGATATTCATCCTAAAATGTATGTATGCTGACCCATCTCTCCCTTTGACACTCATTTGTGCCATACATGACAGGTGCCTGTGAAGTCATTGGCATGAGCTTGGGCTTGTGAGCATGTCAATACCAACTTTGTGCATATGGAAAAGGTGTTAATCTATCAATGTGCAACACGTGTGTAGAAGGATATGCATGATAATGTGTGTGCGTGTCTGTTACCATGAGAAGTTATGGGGGTTGAGGTTCCGCTGATCACTCATTGTTCCTTTCTGGCCTTCGGCCAGGCTGTCTAGACAAATCCCTCTCTTCATGAACAATACGACCCCTCACCCACAAAGGGACAGGGTCAAAGGTAAGGCAAAGAGGCACCGGCTGCTAGGGGGACATGTGGAGAGACCGGAGCTGTGCAATCTGCCTGTCATAACCTCAACCCTGGAGCCCTTCTCATCCTGAGGGCACCACCACAGCTGTATGCTAATTTCCACGGCTAGTCCTCTTGTCATTGGTGAGCAGAAGAAGAATTGCTAATATTTTACTAGCCTACAAAATACATTAAATTGTTCTGTGCTGGTATTTTATGCACTTCTGAAGGAGGTGTTTGCATATTTGAGGAGCCTTTAGTTTGTGCAGTTGAAATCACATCTGTGATTGTAGAGTACACACCTGACCACCAGAGGGCCCTCTCCCAGCAGAAATCATGAAGGAATGTTCATGGAGGTAAGTACCATTGGTATGGACCAATAAGTAGTCCTTGAAATGAATGGTAAAATACTAGGTTATTCAATGTTGTTTATTGTCCACAAGTCTATAAGGTTATATCACACCTTTGCAATGCCATTCAGGAACATGTAAGTTTTCACTTTGTTAGACTATTGAAAGGGACGTGTGTGTGTGTGTGTGTACCGCAATCAATTTAAAGCCATACAGTATATAACATGGCTATGGAAATAGTGTTGAGTTCACTTCCGGTAGCTGCTGCCTGCTGGAGGACTACTGAGATGTCACTGCATAACATCGTAGCCTACACACAGTATTCTACGAATATGTCATGGCTTGACTCTGTGTGCAGGTCTACCCTTTTTTATATATAGATGTAGATATAGATGATGGCTATGTGATGGGGATTTTATTACAATCAGAATTTGGAGATCAGTGTAGTGCTATTTGTGTGTCTGAATATTCATATTTTGTACCAAGAATACACAATCAACCAAACCTCTCATTGGGGAACAATGCATAGGAAGGGTTAACCCTTTTTTTGCTGATTTGATCCATTTGACCTGTGTGACTACTGGTGTCACACTAAATGAAGGGTCAGTTTGATAGCGGGAATGTGAAAGTGTTGTTCAGTCAATATGATATGAATTTTACGTGTAAATGAGATCCAACGGCTGGAGCATGACCTCCATAAAGGCCTAGAGAGACAATGGACAGCTGGGGGTGCAGTAGCAGAGCTTAGGGTCCTTTGTGTAAGACCAGAGGTGATTATATAGGGATTGTGGTAGGCTAGGCGGCCTAAGGGTTGCCACTGAGTAGAGAGTGACATATGGGGCTGAGTTTAATGACCCCTCTACCTCCCCTCTCCATCTGTCCCCATGTCAGACCTGAGGGGTATACTACAAAGCAGCTAACTTGCCTAAATATTCTGATATAGGATGGAAATGGGCATGGTCTGATTGATTTAAAAAACAAAAATACATGTAGCTTTTTTTATGTACCATAAAATCAATTGTTATTTCTGGTTGCTTAATCAAAGTTATCTCGCTAACTCATTGATCCTGCATTGCAGTATACACCGCTGCTCAGCTCCTGTCTTAATTCTGGTGGTGCAGACTTGAGTCTAGCCAGGATGCCATGGCATGACAATTTTTCCTTCTGTCATAGCCTTGCTTACAATATACCTACAACAAACAAGTCCTGGGGTATAGGAACATGGCAAAATCTGTACATTTTTCACAGTAAGGTGTATTGGTATGAAATAAATGCAATGATATTCAACACTGGATCTGTGTTTGATAGACAAGAGTGGGCGTCGATAAGACGTTCCCCTTATTTGCGAAAGACTGGTCGCTAATCTGATTGGCTGTCCCGGGTGCCACATGAAGAGGCTTCCCGAACAGAGGTGTTCATTGATTGGTTCATTCTGTCTTTGTCTGCGATGCAGCTGAGAAGGCTATCCGGTTTGAATGTGCAGGGATTGGAAGGGACCATTTCCATGGACCATCTGTCTCACAGGCTAGTGATACAACAAAGGGAGCCAGGATGGTGTTAGTACATGTCGGATATTTGGTTCTTCCCGTATTTGGCTCTGTAAGAAATAGAGGTAAAGTTATTTATTTATTCTATCCATTTTTGTCTCTTCTCGTTCCTATATACATATATGTGTAAATATTAAAGCTAACTAGCTGTCATCTGCAATGGCCAAGCTAATAATGCTAGCTGGCCAGAAAGCTAGCTGCTGAGCAAGCCAGACAGCTGCGCTCGAGCGAATAAAATCCGGGTTTGCAGTGAAGGTTGTAATCGAACCATGTCAAACGACATGCAAAATAGCTAGCAATGTAGCTAATACAGTTATAACGAATTAGTCCGTTCTAGATTGCACTTATTATTGTCAAACGTTATCCTCTCAAGCCAACTAAACAAAATGGTAACTAGCTAAACAAGACAGCTAGCTAGTTTATCTGGACAGGCTAATATTTTGGTTATAGATGCGCGAGTAGTCAGTAGAATACCGTCATTTTGGATGTAACATTAGCTAACTAGCTAGTGGCGTCGTTTCTCCCAATTTGTCCCACTCTAACGGTTAATTATATTTTGCACCATCTACTAATACCGTAACAACTGTGTGTTTTTAATCTGACCAAACATCTGGTTAGCGAACATGACATCAATTGTTTATCCATTTTGGTGTAGGCGAGCCTCGACAACATGGTGTGTGGGGTTAGCTAGTTATCTTCAACGAATCTGTTGTGTAGCTAGATGTGTTATTGGCTGAGGCTGTACTTTTTTAATATCGGCTTTCTAAATCCCTCATTTATATACATTTGTAATTATGCGATTAACGCCCTAAAATGACTAATTGAACGTGGAAATAGGAGCTGGTCAGGTGGGTTAAAATATGATGCCGCCTACGACGCGTTTTCTTATTAGGAACATATAGTACGGTCAAAAACACTATCCCGTAGGTTTGGAAAATAGTTTTTTTTCTTGTCTCAAACTCGAAACCAAACCCCATCTCTATTTTGAGACTATCTAGCAATATGTTCAATGAAAAACATGAGCACAACTGACCGCCTTTTGTTTTGCTCGATTGCAAACCATAATACCCAAATTGACCAAAATAACATCCTCCATATGCAGCAAAAGACTATCTGTGCTGATTATATAATGATACTAATATGAACGTGCATTTTAAAATACATGCAGTAGCACCAATGATTTCATTGTGCTTTTATTTGTGTTCTTTTTTCCTGTTCCATAGTATCGAGGCTGGCGCTACATTCCGCATTTCTCAGACCTTTGTCCCCCTTCATTGTGTAGCTAACGATCATCTGCTGCTGTCTGCCGTAGCCTCTGCCTGTTCTCTGCATCTAGCTGTATTGTGAACCCCTTCTTCTTCATTTCCTCTTTCCATCTGAAGACGACATTGGCATTAAAACCCGAGTTCTCCCACTCATACCGTATCCTTCTGTGTAACAGACTAAAGAATAACACCTTCTCTAGAAAACAGTTTGTCTTTATTTAAACTGTCATGTTGCTCTTTAGTACATAATCCATTGTAGCATTAGGCCTATTACTACAAAATGTCGTTGTGATTTTCCCATTCAGTGTGGATAGACTACATTCTGCTGTAAATTTCTGTAAAGTGGATACATTTTGACTCCTTGGCCCCCGATTCGATTATAGCCAGGCTTGATAGAACTTGTGGATAGCTGTCTCCAGTCATCCCCCTTCAATCAAAGGTGCATTGTACCACTTCCATATCTGATAGCCTGTTTGAAACATAAATCACATTCATTCCCCCTCCCAAATGCTATCATCCTAATCACATTTAAACCAATTGGACAGTAACTGGCTGCAATATATCTGCATTCTAATTTGCGTGTCTTTATTTCTCAAACGATCTGAAATTGCCACATTTGATGGTCCACTGCACCTGTTCTAGTGGCTAAACGGCTAGTCGTAATCCTAACCATGTGTACGAGCCATTGTTTCTTCTTATTTAATTAACCCATTTAGTTTGTCACTGCGAATCTACGAGACTTAACTCCACCCTCCGTTTAAAATTCACTTTGTGATTCACTATCATGCCAAACTCCCCAGTATCTTACACACCTCCACATAATGCTATCCATTTTACAGGGATGTGTATATCCTGCACTGCTGTAGAACTCCTTTTAGAATCAAAGTGTCTTTATTCTTTGGTTGTGCTTTCTCTCTACCTTATGTTCTTGTATTAGAACCTAATGCATGATCATTTTTTAAATTCTGTTTATGTTTTCACATTGAACAGCAGATTCCAATGTAATCTTTGTGTAGAGATGTCCCTGCTGTACTGAAATGTGCTGTAGCATACACATCTACTCATTGGATGCTGCTTCTGTTCTGTTAATCCTACAGAGCATGGTCAGGCCTTGCCTTTGGTCATTATTTGCATGTAGTTGCATTATTACTATTATCACACAGTGCCACACATACTAATATTTTCCAATAAAGACTTCTAGTATTTTTCCTAACCTTCAGTGTGCTTTTTGCTGATTTCCATGTGTGTTTCCACCCCACCGTGCTGTCACTGAGGCAGTTCCCCCTCTATCTCTCAGTGCTCTCATCTCTCTTTGCGGAGGCACTTTAAGGTGCTGCTCTCTCCCGAGTCCCAATCATAGGATTAGGGACAGCCAAATCTCTTGTCCTGCTGTGAAAATTCATTTTGACTGAGACATGGGAGGCAGTGATTAATGTAGGAACCATACAGTCAACCCCCCCCCCCCCCCCCCCCCAATCAATACACATTCCATCTGTATTTAACGGTCTCTTGTCAACATTGCTTGTATACTATAGTAGTAGTGACCAAAACTTGCTCCTCTTTTCATCCTTTCCGCCTGTCTCGGTTTTAGTAGAGTTAACATTGTTGCTATCGGGTTACGAAAGTATTATTCCGTATTATGCACAATGTCACACGCAACTGATGAATTTGGCTTTACGTTTTTTGTAAAATATTAGTCTTGAATTGGTGTCTTTCAGATACTGACCAGGATGGGAGATTTGGAGTTTTGTTATGAGGCTGAATACGCACCTTGAAGTCCCTCTACATAACACACAACATTAAACACTGATATAAATGCTATGTCGGTTCTGTTTACTATGTTGTTCTTGAAAAGGGTCTTGACAGAAGTGGGACCAGCCATTCAATAGCTATACAGAGTGGGTGAACACAGGGCATTTGAATATTACATTTAATTGCTTTATAAAACAATAAACTTATAGGCTAGCCTATATCTCAAAACTAGCAAGTAAAAGGTTTATATTGACAACAATACTTCGCCACTTCTTTACCTTGACATATATGCATATTCTCCTTTGGTTCATTATGGAATGGCACCTAGCTGTTTAGATGACCTAGATCAATCAGCAGCAAACAGAACTCAATTAGCAAAACAACTTTCTCTATGCCTGTATTTTGTTTTTGTTAAAGCACATTGAATCAAACTGTATTCCAAGTGGATTTGAACATATCAATACAATTTACAGTAAAATAGACAGTAAAATACCTTGCATAAACCCTACTAAGGTAGATTAAATCTGTGATAAGCATTACACCTTAGTGAGTGTCGTTGGTACCTCTGCTATGTCTTCGGCAGACTTCTTTGTGGTTGTATCACTTTAACACACTAATGTAATTAGCCTAAAGTGTGATTAGAATATGGCAACATTTGTACGGGGAGAAAGTTTATGGGCTAGGCCTATTTGTTTATTGATAATAGAAAAGTATGCTAGATTGTGTTCAATTTGGTCTTCACATGACCAATTCAATAAGACTCCATTGATAGTACAGAGCACTTTTCATGCATACTCAAGACTGCCTTCATTACATTTTACATTTTAGTCATTTAGCTGATGATCTTATCCAGAGCAACTTACGATTAGTGCATTCATCTTAAGATAGCTGTGATGTGTAGTCCCAACTAGCTATCTCATGTTCTTGTGAGGAGAGGCTTTCTATGACAGTTGCTTGTACTAAGAGGTCCGGCTAAGGTTCATAGCTTCCTACCTAGAGCACGCAGGTAAAGGCTATTGTCAGCGCCTTATTCTTCAAAGACTTACAAGGTCATATTAGGCAGTCAATGGCATTCGTTATTCAACACTGCTGTAGTGTTCCATGCAAGCAGCTGCTTTATATTTTGTTTTACATTTGCATTCTAATCATGAGATGAAATAGTACACATACCACTGATTGATACGAGTGCCTTATTTTACTATACTTTACTAAGCACAGGACACCTATCCATAATGACTTCTGAATCTTTTGGGTTATTTATATAAGGTTTTTTCTTAGCTACCACCTCAAACCAATTCATACTGCCGGATAGGCCGACATACTAAATCCTTCAGGATTGGTTGATAGCTACTGCACTGCTTAGCCTACACATTACCTCGTCCCCTCCCCTATTCATGCGTTGTAAAGTAATGGGATGCTCATGCTACCGATGGAATGGGGTGTGTAGTGTAGATGGGGATTATGTTGGGGAGAGTAGTAGCAGTGATTATAAAACTGCAGAGACAGCCGGGTCAGACTGCTGCAGTCATGGGTGGGCAGGGCTACATGCCTGTCAGTCAAACGGGGGAGACATGCCGCACTGTGGGGAGGGGCTGGCTGTATGTGTGCACATGCTGCTCTGGAGGGGCTGAAAGCTCAGATATGCACCAGTCAGGAGATTTTACAGCCCGAGCTCAGCGCTGAGAGAGTTATGTGCAGAGCGAGACTATGCTGCAGATGCTGTGAGAGGTGCAATGTGTGCCAAATAAGGCCTATTTGATATGCTATTTTATAGTCCTTCTATGGTCCATTTATGATTAGAATCATCATAGCACTGAGAGTTTCCACCTTGTTCTTGTTCTTTAACATTTTTATTTAACTAGGTAAGTCAGTTAAGAACAAATTCTTATTTACAATGATGGCCTTCCGGGGAACAGTGGGTTAACTGCCTATATGGGGGGAAAAAAAGCGATATGATTATGTTTCTTCTTTGTTATTAGGGTCTGTTTAACCCATGTGTTATTGGGGTCCCTGTATCTTTGCACAACAGTGACGTAAAGCATTGCGACAGAACGGAGTGAAAATGCCTTGAAACGGCATCCTGTGGTCCACCAAATCCAGAAGCCAACATTTTTTTTTCTGCTCTACTTCCTCAGCCAGCAAACACAATTTCTCCTCTTACGGATCTGAGGTTCAGTGGGGTTCCTATGTCTCAAGGCAATATCTACTGTAGCAAAAGAATATCCAAGCAGAATCTGTCTCCTCGGTTTGTGACTTGGAACAGTCACACTGCTTTGAATTACGTAGGCTATGATGTGGAAAGGGAAAAAAGGAATGATGACCAAATTTAGAGTTGACCTGAAGTACCCTCCAGATTATAATTGAATAACCACTGTATCAAAGAAATGTATTTAAATAAGTGTAATTTCTTACAAAATATGTAATCATCAGCTAAACATGAACCCATAGAGCGTTTAGAACCTTTGCTTATTGTAATCATTACGTAGACATGTAATGCAGGTAGTCTAGTGGTTAGTGTTGGGCCAGTAACCAAAAGGTTGCTGGATCGAATCCCTGAGCTGACATGATAAAAATCTGTCGTTCTGCCCCTGAACAAGGCAGTTAACCCACTGTACCCTGGTAGCCGTCATTGTAAATAAGAATTTATTCCTAACTGACTTGCCTAGTTAAATAAAGGTTACATACATTATTTTATATATTTTTTAAACATTACAAAGGCAGTGCTAGTGGAAATTCCCTTCCAAACAGTAAAGATGATGATTACGCTCTTGTCTCTGCATCAAATTAGAACAACATTGCATAGCTGTTTTACAAGCCACTTTTTATCATTATGGATTTTAGTAGTAGCATTTTATCACAGTAATACAGTTAAAGTAAGCTGTGGTTTTTTTTTTATATATATTTTTTTTTAACTAGGATGGCACTAAAGATGTCTATACATGGAGCCTGGCCATTCATAGTCAGTCTGTGGGTTTGTGCTTTTCACATGAGGCCTGCCTGCATGTCTGAAAGAGGAGAGCCATCCCAACCCCCCCAGACCTTGGTGTCTGTCCCCCCGCACAGACAGCTGGTAGACTATAACTGGAGACTATAACGGGAGTTGAAGGAGCAGCTGCAGTGCCTCCCCCTCCCCACACTTCCCTCCTCTGGGCGTAATGGATATTGATTGTTTGGCTGCGACCCAGCACCATGCTGATTCAGCAGGTTGGACAGCGCTTCACTCACTACTCCTCCTTCCATAGACCGAGAGGCAGCCCTAAGCCAGTGTTGGTACATGAGGAATATACAGTGCCTTTAGAAAGTTCATACACCTTGACTTATTCCACTTTTGTTGTTATAGCCTGAATTCTAAATAGATTTTTCTTCCCACCCATCTACACACAATACCCCATAATGACAAAGTGAAAACAACATGTTTTTGAAAAATGTTAGCAAATTTATTGAAAATTAAATACAGAAACATTTCATTTACAAATGTATTCACACCACTAAGTCAATACTTTGTAGAAGCACCTTGGGTGGCGATTACAGCTTTGAGTCATCTTGGGTATGTCTATCAGCTTTACACATCTGGATTTGGGGATTTTCTCCCATTTCTTTCTAGCAGCATTTCTCAATCTCTGTAAAGTTAGATGGGGAGTGGCAGTGAACAGCAATCTTCCAAGTCTTTCCACAGATTTTCAATAGGATTCAAGTCTGGGATTTTTCTGGGCCACTCAAGGACTTTCACGTTCTTGTTCTGAATCCATTACAGCGTTGCTTTGACTGTATGCTTGGATTCATTGTCCTGTTGGAACGTAAATCTTCGCCCCAGTCTGTTAACAGATTTAGCTCCATTCATTGTTCCCTCTATCCTTACTAGTCTCCCAGTCCCTGCCACTGAAAAGCATCCCCATAGCATGATGCTGCTATCACCATGTTTCACGGTAGGGATGGTGTTAGACGGGTGAAGAGCTGTGCCTGGTTTTCTCCAGACATAGTAGGGCTGGGCGATATGACCAAAATATATCACTGTATTGTAATTTAAAAAAAATAATATTGACCATTTGAAATGTTTATTTATTTTTTGCTTTATGAGTGGTGCGTGACCCTAGGTTGGCAACACATACATTGTAAGTGATTTCAATAGGTTTTTCTCTGTTCTGATTTGTTTTATACTGTTCAATTAAACTTAAACCTAAAATAATTTTCAGCATTTTCATACATTTCTGCATTCCCTGCAATCATTTGAGATCATTTCCACACTGCCACGTAGGGCTGCACTGTTGCAATTGTGATTTGACTTGCGATTTAGAGCACAACATTTGGGTGAACTTTTAGAATCATAGAAATATAATGAATATTCTAATTCTATAGTTAGAATATAATAGTGGGCATTTTGAATACAGTGTTTGACATGCCAACTAATTAAAATGCCACAGAGGAGTTATTGTCACAGGGTAGGAACCAAAGTGTTTGTTTTCTAGGGGACCCTATAATCTTAGGCTACATTTTGTTTTCTCTTAGCTACTTCATGTTGCTAACATTAATGCTTTGCATATTCCTCTTTGATTTAGTAGATACTGTTGCACAAACAACATGCTTATTTGGGTCTACACCAGCACTGGTATTATCAGGCTGTATAGCTTATTACGTTTGCGCTGACTCAGTACATTTATTAGCTAGCAGTACATTTATTAGCTAGCTGACTAGCCAGCTAACTAGCGATTAGCATTAGAGGCTAAAACGTTTTAGGTCCAACTTGCTAGGAAAAGTCAAACTAGCTGTTTGCAGATGTAAGAAACACAAACTAATAGTGTAAATATAGAACGCTAGTGGATTTAAATTAAGAAGCTAAGTGAACCAGCATCGTTGTCACGTGCTGCATTGACCATGCAGACTGAACGCAAGTGCGCGCCTCAAGTGACTGGATGGGGCTTGGAGAAAGAGTGTTCAAGTAGTGAAGTAAACTATAGAAATGGACTTACACACGGCATATCACATAAAAAAAATTAAAATGCATTCAAAAAGTTATACGGTAAAGTAAAAACCCAAACCGGTCCATACATTAATACCGGTATATTGTAAAATACGGTATACGGCCCAGCCCTAAGACGTAGTGCTTTGCATTCAGGCCAAATAGTTAGGTTTTTGTTTCAACACACCACATAATCTTTTGCCTTGTGATCTGTCTTTCATGTGCCTTTTTGCAAACTTCAGGCCTGCTGTCATGTGCCTTTCTCAGGAGTGTCTTCCGTCTGGCCACATTACCAACTACAGCGCAAATGAAGGAAAGGAGACAAGGAGAGGAAACCACTTTAGATTATTGAACCGCACCCCATAGCCCTTAACGGCTGGGGGTTTTAGCAGTTGATCCTATAATGCCAGGCTCCATAATGAGAGACCTGTAGGCCTAGTGCGCGTAGGTCTAATGGTAGTGCGACAGTTACATCGCTCAGCAGGAAGCCTAGCGGTTAGAGAGTTGGGCCACTAACCGAAACGTCAATGTTTTGAATACCTGAGACGACAAGGTGAAAAATCTGTCTCTGCCGTTGAGCAAGGCACTTAACCCTAATTTGCTCCAGGGGCGCTGTACTACTATAGATGACCCTGCAAAACAAAACTTTTCACTGCACCTATCCAGTTTATGTGACAATAAAATATATTATTTTAACATAGAGGCAGGTAGATTATATATGATGTTCAACAGTGGCTCTGAATAAGTAGCATGCTAGAGAACATTTAAAAATTGCACGAGAATCGTACGTTCATTATGTGCAGCCACCATTCACGGGAACTCGGCACAAGAATCTTACGTTTGTTATCTTATGCTCAGGTCCAATTTAAAACCAGGGTACTTATTCATTATACAAACCCACTTAAACAAAAGTCTGCGTCAAACCTCAAAATCTAACCTAGCTGATATTATCAGAAGCAGAGATTCAATCCACAAAACGACAGTGTACCCCTTCGCTCCCAGCTGACCCTGTAGAACGACAGGAAATGAGCAGGACAGTTGGGCTCTCTCTGGAGCTTAGAGGTCGCTCTATGGTCTTTCTGCTCTTTCATCTCATTTGTGTTCTGTCTTCCTGGGTGAGGTCGTTATGTGAGTGATATGTATTTTTATTTATTTTATTTAACCAGGTAGGCCAGAACAAGTTCTCATTTACAACTGCGACCTGGCCAAGATAAAGCAAAGCAGTGCGACAAAATCAAACAACAGTTATACATGATGACGTGTGTGAGTGATATGTATGACGTGTGTGGGTGATTTGTATGACGGTGGGTGATTTGTATGACGGTGGGTGATTGATCTGCATGACTGTTGTGAGTGATTTCTGTTGTGTCTGTTTCTGACTGTTTCCGATTGATGTCTGTCTGTTCTGACTGTTTGATGTCTGTGTGTGTGGTTGTGGTTTCCGTCTATGATCTGTCTGCCTGTCTCTTTGTCTGACTGTAATTGCTCTCTGTTATTCGATTTTGTTATTTTACCTTGTCTGATTGTGTGATTGTGCTGCCTGTTACAGCTGTCTGTGTAGTTGGTCTGTGTGACGTTTGTTTGAGTATGACAGATGACTCCCTCTACTATCTGACTGATTTGGTGTGATCACTCTGTCTACTCTCTCTGGTGTCTTGTCTGATTGGGTGAGTGTGTTCTCTTGGCTGATTGGTTGATCTCTCTGTGTGGATATGATTGGTGTCTCCCTATCTTCTGATGGCAGAGTGTCTTCTCTGTCTTGATTGGTTGGGGCCAACTTCCTCTGAATCCTGATTGGGTGTACTTGTCTCCTGCAGGGGCACAATTCACCAGGCATCAGCACAGCCATGCTACCTCGTGCCGACACTTCCACCTAGGGGCCCCTCAGGCGCCCATCTCAGCTGAGTTCCCCTTGGGTCACACCAGCCAACCCCCCCAGACTGGCCTGGCCCCTCACCAGCCCCCGGCCCCCCACCACCCTCCGCCCCTGCCGGCCCCCCATCAGTTCCAGGACGTTACTGGGCCTCCGTTCCTACCTCAGGCCTTACACCAGCAATACCTCATCCAGCAGCAGCTTCTAGAGGCGCAGCACCGCAGGATCCTCCCACACCCCAGGTACCACCACACACTTGCATGTTCCGTTGGACTCACATTTACAGGCATGTTTTGTCTGTTTCTTTCACTCACCCCCTCTGAGTCACTGAGATGGCTAGACACTAGAACACTACACCCCCTTTGAGTCACTGAGATGGCTAGACACTAGAACACTACACCCCCTCTGAGTCACTGAGATGGCTAGACACTAGAACACTACACCCCCTCTGAGTCACTGAGATGGCTAGACACTAGAACACTACACCCCCTCCAATTTCCATATGCTAATGTATGGAAATGCCTCCTCTGTGCAGACGAACTCTGGAGCGCGTTCCTCTGAACCCTCACAGACTCCGCTCGGGGTACGACTACTCCCCTCCCATCCACATCCCCCAGCCAATCAGCCAGCAGCCGCGCTACCTGGCCGAGGGCACAGACTGGTGAGTCACGGTTTGAAATTAAACGGGGAGCCTTGGAGATGATAAGTCATTGTTTCATCCCTCCATCTGTCTGGCATTAGTGTTGTTGGTTTATGTCTCTCCCCCTGCCTATAGGGGTGATCATTTTACTCTGTGTTGATGTTAATCTAGGTCTTTGTCCTCTCTCCTCTCTCTGTGTCTGTTCGTAGGGACCTTAGTGTGGACGCTGGCCTCTCTCACCATCAGTACCAGCTCCAGCAGCTTCCACAGCACTATCAGCATTACCTGGCGGCATCCCCCAGAATGCACCACTTTCCCAGGAACACCTCGTCTGCACAAGTGGTACTTTCATGACTGTTGGCTGTTGTGGTTGGTCTCTGCTTTGTTCTTTTGTTGTTCTGCTTGTCTATGTTGACTGTTTAGTGGCTGTGTTGTTCAGACTCTCTGTGTGATGTCTGCTTTTCTGTCTGTTCTTCCATCAGTGATTCGGTGCTTGGTCCTGTGTTGTCCAACAGAGTTCTGTTAACTGTTGATGACCGTAGTGTCTTCTTTTTTGTATTTGACAGGTTGTGCATGAGATCAGAAACTACCCGTACCCCCAGCTTCACCTGTTGGCTCTGCAGGGCCTCAACCCCTCACGTCACGCTTCCGCTGTACGAGAGAGCTATGAGGTAAATGTCCATCTCTATATCAATTTTACCAATATCTACAGTATGCTGAACAAAAATATAAACGCAACGAGCAACAATTTCAAAGATTTTACTGAGTTACAGTTCATATAAGGAAATCAATCAATTTAAATAATAATCATTTATTAGGCCCTAATCTATGGATTTCACATGACTGGGCAGGGGCGCAGCCATGGGTGGGCCTGGCACGGCATAGGCTCACCCACTTGGGAGCCAAGCCCACTGCCCAGTCATGTGAGGCCAGTTGGGCCTACTGCCATAATCACTAAAACGACATTGGAGGCAGCTTATGGTACAGAAATTAACATTAAATTATCTGCCACCAGCTCTGGTGGACATTCCTGCAGTCAGCATGTCAATTGCACGCTCCCTCAAAACATGAGACATCTGTGGCATTGTTGTGTGACAAAACTGCATATTTTAGAGTGGCCTTTTATTGTTCCCAGCAGAAGGTGCTCCTGTGTAATGTTCATGCTGTTTAATCAGATTTTTGATATGCCACGCCTGTCAGGTGGATGGATTATCTTAGCAAAGGAGAAATGCTCACTAACAGGTTTGTAAACAAATTTGTGCACAAAATTGGAGAGAAATACGCTTTTTGTCTATATGGAACATTTCTGGGATCTTTTATTTCAGCTCATGACACATGGGACCAACACTTTTTACATGTTGCGTTTATATTTTTGTTCAGTAAATATTAATGCTATTGCTTGTGTTACACATGGATATTATACTTGTTTTTATGGTTAAGCTTTAATGGCATGATTTAATTCTGTTACCCTAGTCATACCAGTGCTGACCGGTTGCTATTTGCAGAGGTGTAGTGACGTTATCTGTCTAAAGCCTTGCTCTCCTGTGCCCTAGGAGCTGTTGCAGCTTGAAGACAGGTTGGGAAGTGTCAGTAGGGGAGCGGTTCAGACCACCATAGAGAGATTCACCTTCCCACACAAATACAAGAAGGTGAGGAGGCAGCTCTCTGAGTTAGAAATATACACACACACACAAGTGGAGCTACAGGCAACTGCCAAAATAATGGAAACACTTGAGTAAATGAGGGATACAAAGTATATTGAAAGCAGGTGCTTTCACACAGGTGTGGTTCCCGAGTTAATTAAGCAATTAACATTCCATCATGCTTAGGGTAATGTATAAAAATGCTGGGCAGGCCATTATTTTGGCTACCATGGCTATGCCCCAATCCACAGGGCACGAGTGGTCACCAAATGGTTGGATGAGCATGAAAACGAAGTAAACCATATGCCATGGCCATCTGTCACCCGATCTCAACCGAAATGAACACTAATGGGAGGATTCTGGAGCGGCACCTGAGACAGTGTTTTCCACCACCATCAACAAAACTTGATGGAATTTCTCATTGACGAATGGTGTCGCATCCCCCCAGTAGAGTTCCAGACACTTATAGAATCTATACCAAGGTGCATTGATGCTGTTGTGGCTCGTGTGACCCAACGCCCTATTAAGACACTTTATGTTGGTGTTTCCTTTATTTTTACAGTTACCTGTATATTGTAAATGTAACCAGTGGGAATTGAATATCTTAACCATTAGACCGAGAGGACATCTTCAAGGTCTGAGGACTTACAAGTCTCACAGTGCTACTGCTGCATGAGCGCATGATTCCAAATCACCTCCGGTACTGTATACAAACTCAAAGTTTTAAAAAGCAATGTCGCTTACTTCTGAAGCCTTAGTGGTCTCTTTAAAAACTCTTGACCCTGTCTGATTGTAATCTGGATATGTCATTTGATTGGTCCACAGAGGAAGCCTCTGGATATGAAGATTGGCGAGGAGGGCGAGGAGACTGATGTGGATGAGAAATGTACCATCTGCCTGTCGATGCTGGAGGAGGCAGAGGACGTCAGGTAATGAATGTCTGCAACACTTAACCTATTGGAGCCTATCAAATTCAAAGAACACTCTGAACAAGTGTGATGTGCATACTGTATATTTTCTCTTTCAGGGTGTGAGTTGACGACCAGACGATTGACCTTCTTCCTTTTCTCTCCCGTCTCACCTGTCCAGGCGGTTACCCTGCATGCACCTCTTCCACCAGGGCTGTGTGGACCAGTGGCTGGCGACCAGCAGGAAGTGTCCAATCTGCCGCGTGGACATCGAGACGCAGCTCCACCCAGACAGCTGATGTCCCAGGGGTGGAGCCTGACGGTCTGGCTGCTGTCAATCACCCTGGCGTGGATCCTGCTCCCTTCCACTCGGCCCTGCCTCTCCCAACATGGGTGCTTTGCCAAATGTCTCCAGTCGTCACGTGACATCATCTCCCTCTCTGACTCACGCTTTACTGAGCCAATCCAGGATTACTTACTGCACGAGAGACCGGAGACTGACTCTCTCTCAATAAAAGCACATCCCCAGCAAAAAGACATGCAAACACTCACACATACATTACATACTATATACACATGCGCACACAGGGTTTACTAGTTGCTTGCTGGTGGTTGGGTGTCGTTGCTGTTGTTGTAGTTAGGGGAGGCAGGTGTGTTTCCTGTGTCTTTGTAGCATGTTCTTAAAGCCATGACATTAATGTACAGAGTGAAAAGCACACAACCCCACTTGCCAGCCAGCCTGCCACATACACACACACACACACACACACTGCTTATTCTGCCACAACAGGAAGCTAATCAACCACTTAAAAGCCCTGTCGCCATGTTTGCCTACAGATCATTTGTGGTAGTACAGTAGCAGCGTCAGACACAGTGGTATTTTGACCCCTCACTTTGTTATAAGAGGGGACTGAGTGTTCAGATCTCACCCAGCTTCTACTTTTTGCAATACAGTAGTTGTACATTTGCTTGGGACTGATGCTGCCATCAGTGTTCGGACAAAATACAACTATTTCACTGCTGTCATGTCGGCCTGCCCCAATGCATGGGGTGGCGTGTGTTTTTGAGTAAATACAAAGGTTAGTGAGTGTTTTTAACCAAATGTGTTATGGTATTGCTTGACCCGCCGCAATGTGTGTGTTCTGCCCCAGTGTGTGGGTTTCAGTGTATGTTTAACCAATGCTTGCGCGTGCGTGACAAACTTAAAGTGCAGGTTCAAGTGTGTGTTAAGGGTTAAAGGGTAATATAGAAGTTAGCTTAACAGTGATTTGATTGGAGTGCTTGTAGAATACAAAGCCAAATAAGGATTTTCTTTTTTTTATGTAGTAGGACCTAACCCCATCATGCACTGCAGTGACTGAGTGAGATGTGGGGCCTTCTGGTTAAGCAGAAGTGTTAGCTGCCCTGGAAACAGTGACTCTGTGCCATCCCCTCCTGTCGCAGGTGTTAAGGCTGAGCAGTGTAGTGAAATGCATGTTTCAATGTTGGCTTGGGCTGTCGTGTTAAGAGTTCAAATAAAAAATGGAGGGCAGAGGAGGGTGTTGTCTGTGCATGACTTAGTTAATCTGAGCTGTGATTATCAACTCAACACAAACAAAGAAAAAGGGAGCACGATGTCAGTGGCTGTCCCTGACCTGTAGCGTGTGTTCATACTGTCCCTTTTTGGTGGCAAACAAAATGGAATCCTGTTGTTTACCTTATTGCCTAAAGAACAAGCACATGTGATAGATATAGCAACAACCTCTTTTTGTTATTGCATTTGCGTTGGTTTCCGTATATTTAGGTATAAACGCGCACTGTTTTGGACCGAGTGAGGAGCTTGTGTGTTGAACTTGTTTTTATGTGTCAGATCTCCCCTCGTGGTTGCTATGCTGGTTGCTATGCTGTATTGCTAGAACAACAATGTAGAATGTTGTGTGATGGGGGCAGTATCCTCCCCACAGTGCATATGGACAGGACTGGGCTGGGGTCAAAATGAGGACCAAAATAACGGTCATAGAACACTTTTTGTGGAAAAAAACAACTCTTTAAATGTTGATATTGTGTGTTCTTTTGTTTTGTTGCTATGTTATGTCTGAGTCAATGTGCATGAACACTACATAGGTTTTTAAGGATTGGCACAGGTCCTGTACTATGCATTGAGGACTTGATGTGAAGTATTAGGACAGACCCTAAATGCCCTGTAGACTGAAGGATGAGTTGTGACGGATTGGGACTGACCCTAACTGTCCTGTGCACTGCCAGTGTTGATACTGACTCCTCCTTTAGTCTAGTTTTTTATGGGAAGTTTTGATAGTTTACACAGGGTGTTGTCAGTTGAGATGCCTTAAGTATTTAACAATCATTATTTATTACTAACTGTAGATATCGTGGGTACGTATTTAATTTTATATCGGTTTTATTTTGTTGTTGCAATTGAATCATTTATTTCTTTAGATATAACACAAAATGGTTTTAAAAAAATCGAACGATTACCTCTTTTTTGCATTTTTGCATTGTTTTAATTCAATGGGAATGCTTCGCATGCAGTTGTATTTTTCCTGAAGAAACTAAACTAAAAAGACCTGCTGTTTGATCACTCTCCCCGAGCCGGCTGTGTTATGTTTACTGTCCCGGGCTGAGCTGTCGAGCCTGCTCTTCTCATGTGGTGCTGTGGATAGTGGTGCTGTGGATATCTTGGTTACATTCCATTCAATGCAATTTTCTCTGATCCCTATGCTGTGATGTAGTGGACAAACTGCAATGGAGTGAAATGTTTTTAAGTTTGTAATTTGTCTTGTTTTGCACTCTTAGTTTTAACATGGGAACCCTCTCACTGGCATAAAGCAGTTACGATCCTAGATATATTGTTATTATTATTGTATACTTTGTCATTTCCAGTTATCTGCCTCTCATCCCTCTCTCCATTCTTTCTTTTAAAAAAAGCATGTTCCTTTTCTGTGTTGGGATATTTCTCCTTCCCTCTTTTCCAAATATCTTGTAGTTTTGAGCCCAACAAGTGCCTCGCTTCTAGTGTTGAGATATTTCCTTATGATTGTAGCTATTTTTGTTACCGAGCCCCACAAACTCCTACGCTCAGTTACTCGAAAGCCATCATGCCTGAACTAGGTACATATTTATCTGGAGGTCTTACTCCTGCATTACACGGGCACCATGATGAACTGTAGGCTATGTCCAAATGCTGTATAATGTTGTCTTTCCTTCCTTATTCCCTCCTCTCTCACTTCTCATTGTCACCATTGACCAACCTGCAAGGTGAAGGAAATATGACGTTAGCCCCCATAAGTGGAGTGTGGGAACTTCAAGGTGGCGTGGTCAGCGTCGTATTGCTTTCACTAACCAAATAGATCTGTGGATACCTTATGAGAATAAAGAAAGCAGCATTTTAGGAGTATTCGGAAATAGACATTTCTCTCCATCTTTTTTAGTTAAACCTTGACCTAATCTAGTAATACCTTTTGAAATATTTACTTTATCTATTATACAAATTAAGGAAATATTTGACCAAAATCTTTGTGAAAATGTTTCACTGTGTTCATCTGCGCTACACTAATTATTCTTATTATTCCCTCTTTTCCTGCCTTTCCGTTCCCTCTTCCTTTTCTTTATTATTTTGTCTTACCGTCCATCCTTCCCTCCACTCAGAACCCATCCAATGTTTCCTATCACAATCCTCTCTATGTGAAACAAGAACAGACAGGATCTCTTAAAGCACAACCTTACTAAAAATGCATGTTTTTCTCAGGTTTGAATATATTCTCAATGGTATATAAGTATATGGTGAAAATATTTGTAGATATACAAAGAATATTACAGAATTAATTTTGCTGCTGCTTGCATCTGAAAAACTGAAGGAAAGAGAAAATATCCCAAAAAGTGCCAGTGATAGGGCTGCCGCCATCTTTGTATAAGGTCTGCTGTTTAGCCGTGACGGCGCAATGTTTTTCAATATAGAAGATTTTATCGGAGAATATAACTATTTATCATTAATATTAAAGCAATAGCTCATTAATGATGAGTGTGTTGATGAGCTGGATGAGCATATTGTGTAAATGTTAGATTCACATTAGGTGGAATTTTGTACTTTATTTATTACTACTAATAATAATGATTTTAAAAGTTGCATCGCTAAACCCAAACTGTTATGTTTTTTTTTCATTTACATTTTATTTCAAGGCTGGTATATTATCCTTTTTGTATGTGTTCTTTTTGTAATAAATTGGATAAAATGGAAGGTGTATAAATCTGGTGTTTGAGTGTGTGAGTAGAAGTTACCTTGTGTCCCTACAATTAATGCCAGTTATGACTCTTTGAAGTTAGAGGAGAAGGATGAAAAAAAGAATCCCTACAAAAAGCTTTCATTGAGAATGAGACACATGATCTCCATCCTGATGACGCTGACAATCCTCTTTTGATTTGTTTTCTGAGTCTGCCTTCACAAGGTAATCGAAATCTCACTGGGAGATGAACACATCAGTCAAACCACAATCTTAAAAAGCAGTTTTGAAAAACAAAAAGTTTTGGAATAAGCAGTACAAAATAGTATACTCTTTTATAAAACTTAATTTACAACCAAGCAGCCAAGCAACATGCCATTCCTGATAATGGGTACTTTTAAAATAGTGGCACAATCATGTTACCTGGCCTTATGACCCTATTGTGTTTTAACCATAAACGTTGGTAGTAATGCAATAAAGCTAAACTATAAGATATTCTAGAAATGTAATAATAAATATATAAACATTTTCCTTTCCTGAGATCATGACCATATAGAGGTAATAAAATAAAACAATGAAACTGTTGCCCACATCCAAACTCCATTCAAAGAGTTTGTATCTCTCCATTACAGAGTTGCTTGGGTCCAACACACGGCGAGGCCTCTATCCTCTACTGTGCAATTGAGTCCTGAGGCTTAACATACGTTTTCATATAGTGGAGAAGTCTCAATATGAGGTCTTTAGTACTTTGGGTAAAGGACCCTGAAGATCTGTCCGTCCGCCTTCTTGGTGTCCAGCCACTTTCCACACAGGAAGATGGTGGTGACGCCGTTGGCCGTGTTGGTGACCTCCACGCGGTCCAGCAGCCAGCCGGAGCTGAGGCGGGTGTTGTCGTGCTCCACACATACCCTCAGCAGCTCACCCATGTCCAACATCTCTAACAGGAAGCGGTCCGTCTGGCCACGCTCAAACAGGTTGCGGAACTTCTGACGTAGCGACCGGCGGCCCGAGTCACCGTTGGAGCCGTAGATGGTGATGAAGACATTGGCGTCGGTGCCTGCCCCCTTCTCGTCGCCCGTGATGAGGATGATCTCGTACTTGACGGGCACCAGGCTGCGGGCTTTGCTGGCGAAGCTCTCGATGGCCTTGGTGCACTCGATGGTCACAAACTCGTCCCTCTTCGGGGAGAGGGGGATCAGGGCGTTGCAGATGAATATGAACCTGGGATAGAGAAGGAGAATGATTGTCTCTTCCACAAGACACAAAACTCCTGGGTTTCCACACAGTATATTGCGAGCTGCAGGGCTTTGCACCCTACCGAATAAGCCCCAGGTGGGGGCTTATATACCTGGGGTCAGGCTAGGGGTCACTCACCTGTTGCCCAGCACTTTCTCTATGACAACGACCTCCTCCACGTGCCAGAACGCCTCACCTTTCACCTTCTTCCCATCCTTGGGGGTGTGGCCCAGGCAGATGCCAGCGATGTCACCAAGCTGTTTGGAGGAGAACTCAAACTTGTCCTTGTTTCCCCTGAATGAAAATAACAAAGCCACATAACCTTAAACCATTAAAGAATATGACAAGGGAATAATATTACAACTGACTTAATAAATCATTTAGCAAAAATTTTATTCTAGAAAAATAGATTAAGTAGGATTAGATTTCATGAGCTCTTCTTTACATGCCTGGAAATGTCTAATGAATTTAGTGATTGAATTCCTTGAGAGTAGAGTATACTGTTGTCTGTAAAAGCGTTACTTGTGCCAAGGGAGATCATTCCAATGAGCCTGGCTGTCGTAATAAAAAAGGGAGAAAACCCCAATAATTTCTGCTCATTCTTTACACAAACAAAACCCCTGTTTTTTAAAACTATTCTGAAGAGCAGCGTACCGCAAGAACCTCTTTTTCTTTGATGAGTTCTCCATCATAAATTCTTTTGAACGCCCCTTCCTTCCCTCCAGTGCGATCCAGACGTTCTCTTTGGTCTCTGCGTCGTCTGTGTCCGCCGTGGTGGTAATAATTTCATATTCTTTCAATCAAAAGTAGACAGTGCATTAGCTTGGCCCAGGGAGGACTGTATTCTCTTCATACGAACGGTACATGAGGCAAACATTGACATTAGTATGGTCAGTGTCCAGTCCTGGCTTAACCCCAATGTTGAAAATGTTTGTTCTTGCCCATTACAAGCAGACCTGATTCAGCTAATAAAGAGCTTAGCAGGCTAGTACAAACATTTGCAACCTTGGGGTTACGTGACGACTGCATTTGAGAAACACTGCAATAGAATAGGATTCAAAGTAGATTACATAATACAGTACACTGTAGTGATTTCATTATGATCTGATTGGAGTAATGTAAAGCTAGGAGATTTTCCTGAATGGATGACCAGACCAGGAGAAACACTGGACCCTACTAAAGAGAGAAGGCTTGTGTGCGGCTGATCTTACTGGTCTTCTCGTTGAGGTCTAAAATGTCGTTGTTGGCGCATGACAACTCCCTCATGATCTGACCATCGTCCTCGTTCTGGGCCAACCAGCGGTCGCAGGGGAAGCGAAATGTCCTGTCCAAGGCCTCATCCTTCACATCAATGTATTCTATGTGCCATCCTGGAGCAGGCCCTGATCATGACATAACAATAGAGTAGGAAACAAGTGACGGGAAAGACAGGCGTGAAACATATATTGTTGTGTTTTGAGTCAAAGTATTGCTGAGAAACCTGAAGAATTGATCTACGTAGTTCACTATCAGTTGGTGCATACACACAGTGCAAGTTCAGTTACAGTCAATAGGCGTCCAGGTTTCATATTTTGACTGGTTCACTGTGATAGTAATTGGCTCCCCTCCCTGTCATGTCATCATATTCCTGATGACTGATTGGCTCACCTGAGTTGTCGTGCCACACCCGAACCTTAGAGAGCTCCCCGAGGCTGAGCATGTCAGGGAAACGGAACACATCTGTCTGCTTGCGCTCAAACTTGTTGGATTTCTGGCACTCTTTCAGTGCCAGGGTCCCAGTGTCCCCGCACTCTCCAAACACAATGATCCACACGTTGGCGTCAGTGCCTGCCCCTGTGCGGAGAGGGAGGAGAGTCACCAACTTCTATGAAAAACTGCGGTGCTATTGGCTGATTGGGATTCAAACCCAGATCTCATGCGCACCACAAGACTGTGTTAGCCCTCTGAGCTAAAGGCCATGCAAACATGGTTCACTGAACCACCTTTGTTACACCTTCATGAATCTCAACTCACCCTTAGCAGGTATAGCCAACAGCCTTAAAAATGTATTTTACAAACTAATTCACTAACTTTTTCAGACATCTTCCATTAATCACTAACTGCCTGCCTTTTCATTGCTCAACTCGCCATCAGTCGATACTACAGCCTTCATAAAAATCCATTCACCAATAACCGTACAGTCACTAGACTGCCTTTTCAGACATTCCTGAAAAATAATCAAATCACCAATACAATTTACTTTCATAGACTGATTTTACAAACAGGTCCCTGCAAATATTCCCCATCAGTTACTAACCTTCTGCCATTTCAAACATCACTTCACCATCAGCAGTCCGACATTCTTGAAAAATAATCAAATCACAAATACAATTTACTTCCATGGACTGCCTTTCCAATAGTCCCCCATTAACCACTAACCAACTACCTTATCAAACCTCAATTGAGAAACCAGAGAAGCCCTGTTTCCTCTGATTCACGAGTGTGTGCTTGAGTGTGTGCCCGTGTCTCACACGTTTTTAACCTCTCTGTGTGTGTGTGTGTGTGTGTGTGTGTGTGTGTGTGTGTGTGTGTGTGTGTGTGTGTGTGTGTGTGTGTGTGTGTGTGTGTAATGTTCACAGAGTAGTCAGTGCCTCACTGATGTCTTGTGTGTGTGACAGCTCTGCTCATTATCATTATTACCCTCACATACACACACACACACACACACACACACACACACACACACACACACACACACACACACACACACACACACACACAGGTTGGGTGAGAAGATGTGTCTTCAGTAACACAGGCAAGGGCAGAATGACGAGCTCTTTGAAGTTAGCTCAGACACCTAGCTCCTCTATCGTGTCAAACAGCAGTCTGCCTCTCTCTCCTCTGCGGTGGAAAACTGCACGGCTAAAGAACCAAAGCTGAGCGAGAGGTTTCAGAGGAGTTTCTCTTTCATTAGCCTCTCAGAGAAGGAATTCTGATCTAGGATCAGGTCCCCCTATCTATTTATTATAATCTAAAAGGCAAAACAGACACTTTTTACTCAGACGCTTTATGAATAGGGAACCCTGGTCAGTCACATAAACATGATGGACAAACATGAAGACTGTAGAATGTGGTTTGTCTGTGCACTGCCACTGACTGACTGATTTACTGACTAGCTGGCTGACTGACCGGCTAACCGACTGACTCACTGGCTGGCTGGCTGACTGAATTACTGACTGGCTACCTGGCTAACCGACTAACTGACTGACTGACTGGCAGGCTGACTGACTGACTGACTGACTGACCCACCTCCAATGTCGCTGGTCTTGACCTGGATAATGTAGGTGGTGATCTCCACCATCTCCTCCTCGTCCACCACAGCAGCCATCTCACAGATCATGGTCCTCTTGGGTCCTTTGGTCTTAGACAGCCACTCCTCATAGGTGAACACTGACACCTCCTCTGTGGTCAGGTTACGCATGATGATCTGGGGGAAATCCTCATTAATTATCATTTTTTAACTATCATTAATTAACCATTATTTTACGAGGTAAGGTGACTGACACAACGACAAATTCTTACCCACAGTAACAACCTTTTCACACATTTAGATTGTATTGCGCATATTAAAGGGTGAGGATGGGAGTCCATGTCTTTACATAACTGCTGTAATTATATTGGGAGAAACCATCAATCAACACTATGCATGTACAGTATGTAGGACAATCTGAAGGACATTGCCATTATCTGAAGGACATTGCCATTATCTGTAAGAAAATGCCATTATCTGTAGGACAATGCCATTATCTTTAGGACAATGCCATTATCTGTATAACAATGCCATTATCTTTAGGACAATTCCCTTATCTGTATAACAATGCCATTATCTTTAGGACAATTCCATTATCTGTAAGACAATGCCATTATCTTTAGGACAATTCCATTATCTGTATGACAATGCCATTATCTGTATGACAATGCCATTATCTGTAGGACAATGCCATTATCTGTAGGACAACGTCATTATCAGCAGGACATCATTATCTATAGGACAATGCTATTATCTGTAGGACAATGTCATTATCTGTATAACAATGACATTATCTTTAGGACAATTCCATTATCTGTATGACAATGCCATTATCTTTAGGACACTTCCATTATCTGTATGACAATGCCATTATCTGTAAGACAATGCCATTATCTGTATGACAATTCCATGATCTGTAGGACAATGCCATTATCTGTAGGACAATGACATTATCCGTAGGACAATGCCAGACAAATACCAACAAAGATGAGCCATAATCCATAGTGATAAAATGCAGAAATATACATACACTGTATATATAAATACTGTAACATTATGAGCATATCTCTGTTGCACTTGCCTCTCCCAGTGTATTTGATCCGTTGTCATGGACAGGGTGTAACTGAAGAAATTAGCCCATTATAAAAACCCAAGGATTTGGCTCAGCAGCCCAACCTGCATTAACTTCCATCAATATATTAATTTGAGTGGGATTAGCATGCTGGCTGTGCGCCCAGTTCACAGTTCACGTTGGCAGCACACATCTGTTTTGGGATGCTGTACAGCTACTGGGTCATTTCAAGGACACGGCCCAGCCACTGACAGACACGGCTGGGTATGAGCCTTGACTGCTTAGCTACTGTTCGGCTAGTCTAGAGGCAGGCTGGGTGATTTGGAGAGACATGGAGGGGTTGTGCCTGCATAGGAAATGCCTTTTTTCCCATCTGAGTGGTAAGGTCTTGGCATCGTAGTAAATTTTGTACTGAAAGGGAAAAGCCAGCTGCCAATTCAATGTTGACCATCAAACAGAACTGGAACAGAGTTATTGAAATTCGTACAATGTGTTACAATGTGTTACAAATTTGCAAAATGTATGATATGTTACAAATTCCGATTTGTTGTGGCTAATGTTAGCTAAGTGGGTAGGTGGCTAAAGCTAAGGTTAGCTAGGCTAGGGGTTAAGGTTAGGGTTAAGGTTAGGAATTAGGTTAAAGGTTAGCTAACATACTAAATAGTTGCAAAGTAGCTAAGAAGTAGTAAGTAGTTGCAAAGTTGCTAAAATGCTCAAGTTGTCCGTGATGAGATTCAAACACGCAACCTTCGGGTTGCTAGATGTTCCCGTTCCACGCCCACTCATCCACTGTGACCAAACAACCACCCACCCTACTTTCAGTTTTGCCTTAAGTAACCTTCTGTCTCATGTAACCATACCAAACGTAACATATCATATTCATTTGAGTGGTCACATTTACGTTTGTTATGTTACATCTAGTCTATGAGACCAGGCTGCTTTGTGTGTCTGGGGAGAACAGATTCATCCCAGTCTCTGCAGCCTGCATGCTCCAACCTAGTCTGGGTACCAGTCTCTGTAACGTTCTACTCCTTTTGGCATATGCTAAAGAGACTGGCCTTTCGGCAATCTCAATGTTCAATATGCAGCCGAATTTCCAGTGGAGTTGCGCATTGGTTGTTGGAAATAACATTAACATTTTCCATGACAACATATGGAGCCTTGGAAATAGAATTAGAATTATAACAAAGTCAAAAACATTTAGCTGTTGGGTAGGAAAGTTGTTGTATTTTGAGGCTTAAAATCAAAGCTAAGATGTTTTTGCTCACAACGTGAGATAGCACTCTGAAGGTGAGAGTTGCAATATTTGCATAACCTTTGTGGTTGGAGGATAACTGTGAGGGTTATCAAATCAGGATCAATTCATCTGATCTCCTCGAGCTCATTAATGATAGAATGTTCATATTTGAAGAGTGAAGAAAGACCAGTGTCTTTGGCAAATGTACTCGGAGTGGAATGTAATAACTGAACAGACAAGGCAACCAGGCTCCAACCCCACACTGATTGAAATGGGTCAATACAATTACATGCCATTCACTGAAGCTCACCCCAGACGCACTCTGACCCCTACTGTGCAGCATTGAGTGAGTGGTGTAAGTGTCTGTCTGGTGTGTGTGGCTGAATTATCCAGTGACCTATCGCCTGCAGGCAGGGATCAGCGTGTGTGTGTGTGTGTGTGTGTGTGTGTGTGAGAGAGAGAGAGAGAGAGAGAGAGAAAGAGAGAGAGAGAGATATAGAGAGTCTGACTCCTCAATCATACGACAGCATTATTGCATTTTGGTACACCAGAAGTACATTAATTTCCAGTGGAATGCTACATTTGCCTTACAGCATTGCGTTGCAGAGACAGTTGCAGTGCGTTCTGTGTGGTAGGTACGTTGGATTTATCGAACGTATGTATGAGACTCTTTGAGTAGACGGCTTGACAGAAATGGTAGCAGAAGGTGAATGTTGAACTTTTGTTGCACACATATCGAGATGATGCTGCGTACCATTTTGCTCAATGATGCTGTCGGTGTGACCAAGGCAAGAGAGGGAAGTTGTGACTTGAGCAACACTGTGACCTAAGACTTACAGACAGCAAAGCCTCACCCATGTCTGTCTCTCTCTCTCACACACACACACACACACACACACACACACACACACACACACACACACACACACACACACACACACACACACACACACACACACACACACACACACACACACACACAAACACACACACACACACACACACACAAACTTAGTTAATGTAGCAATCCCTGCAGAAATCCCTACACCTGTTATCATTGTATTGTATTTTATTTTATTGTTACAATAAACATGAACATCTGCATTGCTTGCTGTTTGGGGTTTTAGGCTGGGTTTCTGTATAGCACTTTGTGACATCGGCTGATGTAAAAAGGGCTTTATAAATACATTTGATTGATTGATTGATTGATTGACTAATCAAAGACCCTACAACTGTGTTGTGTGGACTCATTGTTGAATTAAGTCGGTATAGGTGCTATCTTTTTGGGTTCTACCCAGAACCAAAATGGTTCTCCTATGGGGACAGGTGAAGAACCCTTTTGGTACCCTTTTCTAAGAGTGTAGACTGTGACATCTTGCCAGTGCTGACCTTAGCCAGGAACCAGTCAGGTCGGCTACCAGAGCCGTCAATACGGACCCTCATCTTCCTCAGGGGAGCAATATCATCAACCTCCAGGCTGAACGTGTCCTCCTGACCCCGCTCAAACCTAAAGACAGCCAGAGTGTGTGTGAGCGCAATGCATGTAGGGAGAATATTTTATTCTGTAAACACCACTAGTTCACATCACATACACAGTAGATAAGACAATTCTATGCTAATTGGAGATTGTTTTTATGTGATTTTTATTTACAATGACGGCCTACCCCAGCCAAACCTGGACGACGCTGGGCCAATTGTGTGCCGAATGTTGAATAAAATTGTAGTTTGGTCATTTCAAAACCACTTGATGTCTTTGGGCTGTGTTTATTTAAGTGTGTTAAATCTGTGCATTTGTTCAAGTGTGAACATTTGGTCAGGTGGGTTAACTTTGGCCAGGTGTGTGTTTGTTACCTGTCCTCGTTCTTCTGCAGTAGGATCTCCTCTGTGGTGCCGTTGGTCCCAAACACAGACACGTAGACCTGGGTGTCTGTCCCAGCGTTCTGAACATCTCCCGTCACCACTGTCACCTCATAGATGATCTGACAATAACACACAATCAATCAATCAATTAATTCATCAGTCAACTAATAAATGAACCAATCAATCAACTAAATCAATGAACATTTGTTTGATTAATTGAAATCAGTTAACATACTTTTCCAGTTAAACTAATCAGTGTGACAAAAAGGATGTGTTTAACAGTATATTTGTATCACAGGAGGTTGGTGGCACCTTAATTGGGGAGGACAGGCACGTGGTAATGGCTGGAGCGGAATGAGTGGAATGGTATCAACAACATAAACACATGGTTTCCATGTGTTTGATTCTATTCCATTCGCTCTGTTACAGATATTATTATGAACTGTCCTCCCCTCAGCAGCCTCCACTGCTCTGTATATAAAACAGACATGACAATGTACTGTAGGTGTTCAGTATTGTATTAGCAGGTAATGGCTGTTTAACTTGGAGGTAGAGTAAGTGCAGCTAAATACTGTACCAGTAAGGGAACTTATATAATGATACTTGCCTTTTGGGAGATGGTGATGCTATCTGCATCCAACACGTTGAACACCCTGGCAGTCAGTCCATCGCCCCGATCTTTGGCCAACCAGCACTTACACTGGAAAATGAATTTAACCCCTTTGGTTGGTACAGCAACAGCTAGCTCATCAACCAACCAGCAGCTCTCCGGAGTGGCGCCGTCATGTCCGAGCTACAAAGAGAGCAATCATATCAAACAGTGCGTGTGTGTGTAGTGTGTGTGTGTGTGTGTGTCTGTGTGTGTGTGTGTGTGTCTGTGTGTGTGCGTGTAATGTGACCGGTGCTTGAGTTGGGCTGGTGCTCAACTCAATGTTCTACAGCTTGAGTACCAGCACCCCTTATAAAATATTGGCACTAAAATATGATGAGTACTGGCATCTACATTTTAAGTTTATCGGCACCCAAAATGAGTTTTGGCACCCAGAGCCATATATTTAGGCCAACTTTTAGAATGTAGGTCTAATTCCAGACATTCAGTTACATTGCACTGTTTAAATATTCCCCATGTATTAGTTAATGGCTGGCAAAGAATGTTACAGTGTCATGTAAATCAAATCAAATTGTATTTGTCACATGCGCCGAATACAACAGGTGTAGACCTTACCGTGAAATGCTTACTTACAAGCCCTTAACCAACAACGCAGTTTTAAGAAAAATAAGACTTAAGAAAATATTTACTAAATAAACTAAAGCAAAAAATAAAAGAGCAACAATAAAATAACAATAACGAGGCTATATACAGGGGGTACCGGTACCGAGACAATGTGGTTAGTCGAGGTAACTGAAGTAATATGTACATAGCATAGCCATTTGATTAGCTGTTGAGCAGTCTTATGGCTTGGGGGGTAGAAGCTCTTAAGAAGCTTTTTGGGCCTAGACTTGGTGCTCCGGTACCGCTTGCCGTGCGGTAGCAGAGAGAACAGTCTATGACTAGGGTAGCTGGAGTCTTTGGCAATAATAATAATCACAGTGGTTGTAGAGGGTGCAACAGGTCAGCACCTCAGGAGTAAATGTCATTGGCTTTTCATAGCCGATCATTCAGAGTATCTCTACCGCTCTTGCTGTCTCTAGAGAGTTGAAAACAGTGATGAGCTTTGAGGGTACTATGGTGTTGAACGCTGAGCTGTAGTCAATGAACAGCATTCTCACGTAGGTGTTCCTTTGGTCCAGGTGGGAAAGGGCAGTGTTGAGTGCAATAGAGATTGTGTGATCTGTGGATCTGTTGGGGCAGTGTGCAAATTGGAGTGCGTCTAAGGTTTCTGGGATGATAGTGTTGATGTGAGCCATGACCAGCCTTTCAAAACACTTCATGGCTACAGACGTGAGTGCTACGGGTAGTCATTTAGGCAGGTTACCTTGGTGTTTTTTCGGCACAGGGACTATGGTGGTCTGCTTGAAACATGTAGGTATTACAGACTCGGTCAGGGACTGGTTGAATATGTCAGTGAAGACACCTGCCAGTTGGTCAGCGCATGGTCGGAGTACACGTCCTGGTAATCTGTCTGTCCCTGCGGCCTTGTGAATGTTGACCTATTTAAAGGTCTTACTCACATCGGCTACGGCGAGCGTGATCACACAGTCAGCTTGCAGCTGGTGGTCTCATGCATGCTTCAGTGTTGCTTGCCTCGAAGCATACACAGAAGTAATTTAGCTCATCTGGTAGGCTCGTCTGGCTGGGCATCCCTTTGTAGTACGATTAAATCTTAGTCCTGTATTTACGCTTTGCATGTTTGATGGTTCGTCGGAGGGCATAGCGGGATTTCTTATAAACGTCCAGGGTTAGAGTCCCGCTCCTTGAAAGCGGCAGCTCTACCCTTTAGCTCAGTGCGGATGTTGCCTGTAATCCATGGCTACTGGTTGAGGTATGTATGTACGGTCACTGTGGGGACAATGTCATTGACGCATTTATTGACGAAGCCGGTGACTGATGTGGTATACTCCTCAATGCCATCGGATGAGTCCCGGAACATATTCCAGTCTGTGCTAGCAGAACAGTCCTGTAGCTTAGCATCTGTGTCATCTGACCACTTCCATATTGAGCGAGTCAGTGGTACTTCCTGCTTTCGTTTTTGCTTGGAAGCAGGAATCAGGAGGATAGAATTATGGTCAGATTTACCAAATGGAGGGCGAGGAAGAGCTTTGTACATGTTTCTGTGGTTGCACATTTAACATGCTGATAGGAATTAGGTAAAGCCGATTTAAGTTTCCCTGCATTAAAGTCCCCAGCCACTAGGAGCACCACCTCTGGATGGCGCTCCTAGAATGTGTCATGTAAATGCATCATAATGCAGAAACTGCATTGGCCCAACTCTTTAAATACATGGCTCTGCTGGCATCTATTTCAGTCCATTTCAACTACTTACCTCCACTTTTTTAATCTCACCAACGTCAGCTCCATGAGCCTCGAAGGACTCCAGAGACCCAGACTCAAAGCACTTCTTCCCCCCAGGCAGGTCCAGCCACAGCCTCTGTGTCTGGGTGTGGTTTGGCCCCATGATGATCACATAGACCCTGCTGCCGGTACTGGCATCGTTTTCTGCCCCCGTGGAGATGGTGAAGTGGTATGGGATGACTGAAGAGACACAAGATAATGTATTTGATTGTATGTGTAAGGGTGAGCAGCTGTTTCTCCAAACTCTGCCTCTACAAAGCAGAATGCAAATAAAGACTTTTGTCTGGAGTTATCAATCAGCTCATTGCAATGTATGAAACTGGTGAAATTCAGTCTTTTTTCATAACTCGTTTTTTTGTCAATGTGTGTGTGCTGGGGGAGGGGGTTGTGAATGGTTGTGTGTGTTTATATTGACAGTAGTGTGTGTTTACGGACTGGTGCTCTCCTTTTGGATGTCCTCCCCCTTCTTCCTCTTCTTGTTCATGTTGCTGTCCACACTCTTCATGATCAGGGCTGAGCTCTTCTTACTGCCCTGGAGAGTCTCCCTCTCCCCCTCGTAACCCTGAGAGAATACTCAGGTCACACACACCTGCCAGGGTTCTTTGTGCACACACACACACACACACACACACACACACACACACACACACACACACACACACACACACACACACACACACACACACACACACACACACAAACATGTGTATGCACTCACACACCCACATACATGCACACACAAACTGACTGCAGAAGTACAGTTCACAAATAAATTGGTGTACACACTGTGGCCCACTCGCAAACACAGACACACACCAAGACCAAAAGGCCTTTATAACAGTACCTTGACATAGAACATCCTTTCGATGCGTCTGTCCTCTCTCTTCCTGGACAGCCAGCGCTCACACAGGAACAGGAAGACCTCCTCCGTATCCTCGTCAACCACCTCCACCTGGTCCAGGTACCAATCAGCACTCATCATGCTGTTGTCATGGCGAATCTTCATTCTAAACACCTGACCCAGGTCCACTGCCTCAATGGTGAACTTATCCACCTGGAATAGAAGGCAGGGGCTCATACACTGAGTGTACAACATGTTATGGAGACCTGCTCTTTCCATGACAGACTGAATCCAGGTGAAAGCTATGATCCCTTATTGATGTCGCTTGTTAAATCCACTTCAATCAGTGTAGATGAAGGGGAGGTTAAAGAAGGATTTTTAAGCATTGAGACAATTGTGACATGGATTGTATGTGTGCCATTCAGAGGGTGAATGGGCTAGACAAAATATTTAAGTGCCTTTGAACGGGGTATGGTAGTAGGTGCCAGGTGCACCGGTTTGTGTCAAGAACTGCAACACTGCTGGGTTTTTCACCCTCAACAGTTTCCTATATGTATCAAGAATGGTCCAACACCCAAAGGACATTCAGCCAACTTGACACAACTGTGGGAAGCATTGGAGTCAAGGGCAAAAGGAGGGGGGGGGTGTTCTTAATGTTTATACACTCAGTGTATACTGCCTTAAAATTATTGTACAATTTTATGCTGTGATGCAAAAGCCAATAAACATACACATGAATGACAGAAAGGCCTAGTCAGGGATACGTAGTCAGGGATACGTAGTCAGGGATACGTAGTCAGGGATACGTAGTCAGGGATACGTAGTCAGGGATACGTAGTCAGGGATACGTAGTCAGGGATACGTAGTCAGGGATACGTAGTCAGGGATACGGTGAGGTCTGTATTCTGTCTCTTACCGCTCCTCTCTCAAACTTGTTGCCGTTGGTCTCAGACTTGCTGAGTTTGCGCTCGCCAGTGTCTCCCAGGTCTCCGTAGATGGTCAGGAAGACGTTGGCATCGGTGCCTGCATCGTAAACATCGCCCGTCATCACAGACACTTTGTAAGTGTGAGCTACGGGCAGAGATGGGCACAGATAACAGATAAGAATACGCAGATAGACAACCCACAGACGGAAGGCATAACAATGGACTGAAGTGTTCAAATGGGAACAAATTGCCGGCACTCTGCG
The DNA here is from genome assembly GCF_901001165.1 of Salmo trutta. Lineage (NCBI taxonomy): Eukaryota > Metazoa > Chordata > Actinopteri > Salmoniformes > Salmonidae > Salmo > Salmo trutta. The sequence continues at coordinate 34,700,913 of NC_042979.1, forward strand.
TGACTGCAGCGGAGAAAGAGACCAATTTAAGCAGAAAACTGCCTCATTATTTACTTGGCAGACAAAGAGTCTGACAAACAAAGAGTTGCATTCTGCTGTAATGGCCAGCTTCCAGTGTGTATGTGTGCGTGTGTGTACTCTCCACTGAATCTTCCACCTCAGTGTGTGTGTGTGTGTGTGTGTTTGGTGTGTGTGTGTGTGTGTGTGTGTGTGTGTTTGCACCAGCTGGTGTGTTTATGAGGGCGTGTGTGCTTAGGCCGAGATGTGTGTGTGTGTGTGTGTGTGTGTGTGTGTGTGTGTGTGTGTGTGTGTGTGTGTGTGTGTGTGTGTGTGTGTGTGTGTGTGTGTGTGTGTGTGTGTGTGTTTGCACCAGCTGGTGTGTTTATGAGGGCGTGTGTGCTTAGGCCGAGATGTGTGTGTGTGTGTGTGTGTGTGTGTGTGTGTGTGTGTGTGTGTGTGTGTGTGTGTGTGTGCGTGTGTTAGCATGGGTTTGCATGTGTCTGTGTACGTACTCTCCAGTGCATCTTCCACCTCAACCTCGCTGACTTTTAGGGTACCATCTCGTAGTAGTTTCTCCGTTATGATGTCAGAAGGTACTAACTCTCTCACTGTTTCTCCGTCATCCTCTGACTTGGCCAGCCAGCGCTCACATGGGAAGATAATGGTCTCCGACCCCTAGAGAAAGCCAGAGCAGCAGTGTGTGACTGAATACAATCCAGGTCTCTCCGAGAGGAGAAGAGCACCACCTTGTGACTACAAATGGTATGATTTTGATATATAATAGTGAAGGCTGGTGTAGTTTTACCCTGCCCCTAGACACTGGTCTTAGATCAGTTATTTGGAAATTTGACCTAATGGTTGAGGTTAGGATTTGGGGAGGGTAAGCTGATTATAGATCTGTAACTGAGTAACAGAGTAGCCTTTCTCCTGTGTACCTTCCCCTTCCTCAGCAGTCGTCTGATCTCCACTCTGTCCAGGTGCCAGCCTCCGTTTAGCCCTCTGTTGTCATGACCAATGCGAATCTTCTCGATGACGTCACCCACGTCCTCCAACTCCACAGTGTTACAGAAACATCACCCTCAACATCATCATCATCATCATGAGGAACATTCTCATCGTCCTCATTCCACAATAATATTTTCCCTACACAGCTGTCTGCTCTTTACATTGTCTTATGGGTGACTACAGTCTGGTCGTACCTCAACGATGAACATGTCCTCAGCTCCCCTCTCAAAGTACATGGTCCTCTCCCTCTTGTTGACACAGAGAGACCTCTGCTGGGTGCACACCCCGTCTCGGCCGTAGAGCACGATGAACACATCTGCGTCTGTACCCGCTGCAAACAGGTCACTGGTGAACGTCTTGATCTCATAGGGCACAACTGTGACAGAGGGAAACAAGGCTTAGGGTATGATATATCATTAGTGATGGGGGAAAAAATATCGATACAGTTACATATCGCAATATCAATTTGTAAAAAAATATATACTGTATATACACAGTATATATATATATATATATATATATATACAGTACCAGTCAAAAGTTTGGACACACCTACTCATTCCAGGGTTTTTCTTTATTTGTACTATTTTCTACATTGTAGAATAATCGTGAAGACATCAAAACTATGAAATAACACATACTGGAATCATGTAGTAACCAAAAACGTGTTAAACAAATCAAAACATATTTTACATTTGAGAATTTTCAAAGTAGCCACCCTTTGCCTTGATGACAGCTTTGCACACTCTTGGCATTCTCTCAACCAGCTTCATGAGGTAGTCACCTGGAATGCATTTCAATTAACAGGTGTGTCTTGTTCAAAGTACATTTGTGGAATTTCTTTCCTTCTTAATGCGTTTGAGCCAATCAGTTGTGTTGTGACAAGATAGGCATGGTAAAAGACCAGGTCCATATTATGTCAAGATCAGCTCAAATAAGCAAAGAGAAACGACAGTCCATCATTACTTTAAGCCATGAAGGTCAGTCAATTCAGAACATTTCAAGAACTTTGAAAGTTTCTTAAAGTGCAGTCGCAAAAAAAACACCAAGCGCTATGATGAAACTGTCTCTCATGAGGACCGCCACAGGAAAGGAAGACCCAGAGTTACCTCTGCTGCAGAGAATAAGTTCATTAGAGTTAACCGCACCTAGATTTCAGCCCAAATAAATGCTTCACAGAGTTCAAGTAACAGACACATCTCAACATCAACTGTTCAGAGGAGACTGCATGAATCAGGCCTTCATGGTTGAATTGCTGCAAAGAAACCACTACTAAAGGACACCAAGAAGAAAATACTTGCTTGGGCCAAGAAACATGAGCAATGGACATTAGACCAATGGAAATTTGAGATTTTTGGTTCCAACCTCCGTGTCTTTGTGAGACGCAGAGTAGTTGAACGGATGATCTCTGCATGTGTGGTTCCCACCGTGAAGCAGGGTGGAGGATGTGTGATGGTGTGGGGGTGCTTAACCAGCATGGCTACCACAGCATTCTGCAGCGATACGCCATCCCATCTGGTTTGCGCTTAGCTCATTTGTTTTTCAACAGGACAATGACCCAACACATCTCCAGGCTGTGTAAGGGCTATTTGACCAAGAAGGAGAATGATTGAGTGCGGCATCAGATGACCTGGCCTCCACAATCACCGGACCTCAACCCAATTGAGATGGTTTGGGATGAGTTGGACCGCAGAGTGAAGGAAAAGCATCCAACAAGTCCTCAGCATATGTGGGAACTCCTTCAAGACTGTTGGAAAAGCGTTCCAGATGAAGCTGGTTGAGAGAATGCCAAGAGTTTCCAAAGCTGTCATCAAGGCAAAGGGTGGCTACTTTTGATGTCTTCACTATTGTTGTACAATGTAGAAAATAGTAAAAAATAAAGAAAAACCCTTGAATGAGTAGGTGTGTCCAAACTTTTGAACGGTAGTGTATATATATTATTATTATTATTTTTGGTTCCTGTAGGTAGCTTGTTCTCCATCTTCTTTTTAAATGCTGTGCCAACATGTTTTCAGCACTTTTATTTCCCTGACTGATCAAAACTCATTTTGTCATGCTCTCTCTTGTCTCTCTGTAGCAGACAATCACAGTAAATCGCAATATCGAATCACAATATATATAGAATCGTGAGAATGGCATACATATTGTATGGGCATCTAAGTATCGGGATAATATTGTATTGTGAGGTCCGTGGCAATTCCCAGCCCTATATGGTATGGTATGGTAGTATAGGGTCCTGTACGATATGGGTTATCTACAATAAGTACAGGGTGCATTAGGCTGGCTCTTAGTATGCCAGGTATGGCCTTTTATGGTTTGATATAGGATAGTAACACTGTGTAGAGTAGTGGTATGCTAGTCGGCTATAACGTGGGATATCTAAGTATGGTTGGTTCTTACATGGTGTGTAGAGCTCAGTCTGGAGGTTTGCAGGGAAGAGGTCCCTGACGATGGCCCCGTCGTCCTCTCCCTTATCCAGCCAGCGACCACAGGGGAACCTCAGCCTCTGGCCCAGGGAGGGGGCATTCACCTCTACCCAGTCCAGGAACCAGCCTGATGCTGCCCCTGTATAGGCATAATACATTATCACTGGAAGTGTGTGTGTGTGTGTGTGTGTGTGTGTGTGTGTGTGTGTGTGTGTGTGTGTGTGTGTGTGTGTGTGTGTGTGTGTGTGTGTGTGTGATCACATATCATATATATGTATGAGCTTGTTTAACCTGAGTTGTCATGCCCGATTTGTATTTTCTTCAGTGTTCCAATATCCACAGCTTCCACTGTAAACTCATCAATCATGGCCTGCTCAAACTTATTCTTATGTAACTTGGATGCTTTCAGCATTATGATGCCTGTGAAAACACACAGCAGTAAATATCATAATTAGTAGGATATGCAAATACACACGCTCTAGGACACAAACATGTATATCACCTATCTCAGTGTCTGTAAAGCATCGTTACCTGTATCATCCTTCATGCCGTACAGGATGGCGAACACGTTGGCATCAGTGCCCGCATACTTCTTGTCTCCAGTCTTTACCCTCATTGTGAAGGTGGTGGACATGGCTGACAGACACATCAACCAAATCAGATGACAATGTATTCATGATAATGCATTGTTATTATTCAGTCAAATCTAATGTTATATTGTATAACTAGTGATCAACAACACCTAGAGGTTAGCATGTGTTGTTTCCCAGAGGGAATAGAACATTAATACTTTTGTATTTATTAAGGATCCCTATTAACTGCTGACTTGGTGGCAGCTACTCTTCCTGGGGTCCAGCAACATTAAGGCAGTTATATACAATTTATAATAATACAGGACATTACATTTCATAACACTTTCACAACACATTAAGTGTGTGCCCTCTGGCCACTACTCCACTACCACATATCTACAATACAAAATCCATGTGTACGTGTGTAGAGTGTGTGTCTTATCATGTGTGTAAGCGTACAGCACAACATACAAAAATAACTGTTCTGAAAATAACGGGAGCAAACTCAACACAAGAGCAAACAACTAGCAATTAGCCTCCAGTGTGTCTGTGTCTCACCCTTCTGCTCCAGGCCGAGTGTTGCACTGGAGTTTTCCTCGTCATCATCATCATCATCATCATCCTCACCCTTCTTCATAAAGGCCTCGTCCACAGGGACCAGCTCCCTGGCAATCTGTCCGTCATCTTCATCAATGGCCAGCCACCGTTTACATGGGAAGTAGTACCTAGAACACTACCGGGTCAGGTTTCTAGACTGTCTGTCTGTCTGTCGGTCCGTCGGTCCGTCTGTCCGTCCGCCTGTCCGACTATCTGTCTGTCCGTCTGTCCGTCTGTCCGTCTGTCCGTCTGTCCGTCTGTCCGTCTGTCCGTCTGTCCGTCTGTCCGTCTGTCCGTCTGTCCGTCTGTCCGTCTGTCCGTCTGTCCGTCTGTCCGTCTGTCCGTCTGTCCGTCTGTCCGTCTGTCCGTCTGTCCGTCTGTCCGTCTGTCCGTCTGTCCGTCCGTCCGTCCGTCTGTCCGTCTGTCCGTCTGTCTGTCTGCCTGCCTGCCTGCCTGCCTGCCTGCCTGCCTGTCTGTCTGTCTGTCTGTCTGTCTGTCTGTCTGGGACATGATAATAACCGATGTATACTAATATTATTGTGTAATCCTGTGCCTGCCCCCCCCCCCCCCTTACGTGGTGTCGTCTTTGTTGTCTACTATCTCCACCCTGTCCAGGAACCAGGCCGCATGAGGCTGGCTGTTGTCGTGACGAATCCTCAGCTTCTTCAAAATGCCCAGATCGATGGCCTGCATGGAGAACACGTCCTCCTGAACCCCGCAGTAAAACCATGGGGAAATTCAGAGGTCAAAGGCATGATTAAAAGGTTAATAAAAGGTTCCTGTAGCCTGGAACATCTTTTTCAATGACCAATAGTTGTTCAATGCTTTAATTTATTGAATCAGGCACAAAGGTCAGAGGTCAAACAGCTAGGTCAATGGGAGAGAAGTCGTAGTTCAAGAGCCACCCGGATATTATTGACATCATCATCATATTGGCAGATTGCTTCCTCACCTGCCCCTTCTCAAATTTGTTGAGGTTGTTGGACTTTCTTAGTTTCCGCTCGCCCGTGTCACCGATCTCTCCGTAGATGTTGATGTACACGTTGGCATCGGTTCCGGCTCCCCACATAGGGCCAGTAAACACATGGACCTCATAGGAGTTCTCTGTGGATCATCCAGATTCACATAGTCACACATTACATAATCCATGACCACGCAATAATTACAACTATTCACTCCCCTCCAGCCTCCTATCAATAATTGGCTTCGTCCTTAACACACCAGATATAACTGATCTTGGTTCATATTGAAGTCAATCAGGTGTGTGTTAAGTGCTGTGTGGAACAAAATCATGAACACACTGCGACCCCCCAGGACCAGACCCTGTGCTCTACCTCCACCCCCGCCACCCCCTTTCCCCAATACAAGTGTAAATAATGGACTATAAATTGTGCCTTCCTGTATTATAATTATGCTAAAACTTTTATTCTATTCTACTGAGCCATTTACTATATGTTCATATTCATATATTTAATTTATTATTGTTGTTGCATTTTCGAGAAGGAACCTGCAAGTAAGAATTTGGTTGGACAATGTTTACCATGCGTATCCCGTACATAGGACTAATAAAACTGGAAACTTGGAGCCTACCCTCCAGGTCTCCGGGGTCCTCGGGTAGGAGCTCCACCACAATCTCCCCGTCCTCCTCGTCGCGGGCCAGCCAGCGATGACAGGGGAACGTCACACTCTCTACCACCTCCTGGAGCTCCGTCACGTACTCCTCCTCCTCATCCTCCTCTTTCTTCTTCTTTTTATTCTTCTTCTTGTCCTTCTTGTCATCCTTCGGTTTCTCCTTCACCACTTCCCTCTGTACCATGGCCATAGTGAGCCGCTTGATGTCCACCGTCTCAAGGAACCACCCGTCGCCCACGCCCAAACCATCGTGCCCGATGCGGATTTTGAACAATTTGCCCACGTTCAGCGCCTCGATCTGGGGGTTGAGAGACAGGAAGACAGGTCAATGGTGATTATTTTTAATTTAATTTAATTTATTAGGATCCCCATTAGCCGACACCAATGGCGATAGCTAGTCTTACTGGGGTCTGATATATAACGAAAAAGACATTAGAGACAAAATAATTTACAATTTCAATACATTTAAAAAATATGAACATGTAGTGTGTGTGTACATCTATCAGCACTTCGCAGGACTTGACCATATGACAAGACAATAATCAAGATAAGATCAAACTAGAGCCTGCAGGACTTGCTTTGTGGAGTGTGATGTCCAAAAAAAGCAGAGCATCTCTTTCTTACAGACAGATCTCTCCCCATCTTTACAACTTTGAGATTTGTCATCATCAACTCTACTCCACAACATGGCAGAATTACTGATTTCATGGAATCCATCCAATTCACAAAGGGAAAATAATTTCCTTCCCACAATTTGAACCCAATCAATGTGTAGTCAGTAGACTACTATTACTGGTTCACTGACTGTATCTGAACAAGGTGATCCAGACCTTATAGATCTCTGTGGTCCCGCGCTCAAAGTTGTTGGAGCGGCTCTTGAGGCTGATGAGCTCGGTCTTGCCCTCCTCTCCGTAGATCTGGCAGAACACATTGGCGTTGGTGCCACCATTGCGCATGTTCCCCGTGACCACTGTGACCTCGTAGTTAATCACTGCAAACCATAGGGCAGAGCAACATGTCACTAACCAATTAAACCATGGCAGGATGATGGAGAGTGGGGACTAATGCACCACAATCCATCATAATCACTAAGTAGGCCATCAGCGCTTATTACTGGACAGAACTCTATTCATCTAGTCACGTCATCTGATTACAGGTTGTTTCAGTGATAATATAAGTTTTCTATCATTCTGAGTGTTCCTGTACTTTTTCATTGGGTTTTCTTGTGACAACTCTGTCAGCTACATTGTGTGTACAAATGCCCCAGAGTGTATTTGAAAGCTCTGGTATATTACACAGTGTGTATAAATATTACACTGTAAATATATGTATTCTCTGGCACAGTATGTACTGTATAATATATGCATTGTCTCAGAGTATCCAATCTAGTAAATTGTCTGTTACGCTTCTCGATGTCCAGGGTCTCGCTGGGATAGATCTCCACCTCCACCTTGCCGTCAGCCTCATCCTTACAGAGCCAGCGATGGCTGGGGAACTGGTACTGCTTCCCATGGACCGGAACAATGATCTGGACACTGTCCAGGAACCAACCAGCACGCAGACCCTCATTAGTGTGGCCTATCAGCAGACGATGGATCTACAGAGATAGAAACCAGGAAGAAAGAATCAGGATGGATGGTCATTTAGCAGATGTTTTTATCCAGTTAACATGGTCCGTATGAGACCCATGTAGGAATCAAAACCACAACTGATGTTTAATAAAGCACCATACAACTCCAAGAAACTGAGACATACACTATAATTACCTACTGTTGGGATGAGTTGTTTAAATGAGACAACTATAATCTAGGTTTCTAGGTTTCTGATCATGTATTCTATAAAACATAAAAAATGACACACTTGTCCGATGTCATAGGTCTCGACGGTGAAGATATCAGTTTGGCCCGTCTCATAGTAGTTACTCAGGTCATTGTCCGAGACCACCAGGAGTATCCTCGTGGTGTCGCCCTTCTCTCCGTACAACTTAACAAACACCTTGGAGTCCGAGCTGGCCCCGTTAATGTTGCCTGTCTTCACCGAGATATGGTAGTTGACATCTTAAAAGACATATGAGGCATGAGTTTTTCCTCTTGTAGACACACACTCACTCAACTTTAAATGGGGCCTTGAGTTTTTCATGTTTATGTTCAGATTTTTTTTTTACTGTATATTCACACTAGCTACAGTATGTGAACATCTGTAGTATAATGTTTCGCCTACAGGTACGCTATCTTAATTTGACCAGTTTCTCACAGCAAGAAATGTATGCAGGAAATGTGAATTATTAGCTGATTTATAATTAATGACATTTTTGTAAGGGTTGATATTTTATTTGTTAGGATAAATCAAGTCTGACATTTTAAAGTGGAAATTACAAACTTGACAAGCCTTTTTAAACCTCGGTACACTACAATTTGCATTTGCTGCTGTGCAGGAAAATTCTCTGTGACAACAGAGTGATCAAATTAGGACAGAACACCTGTACTTGACGTCTTTTGAAACATATCAAGTATCTTTCGTTTGTTAGTTTGTCCAGACTGCTGAATCAGTGTGATTAATGACCGTTGTGGGGGGGCTACTCGACAAGCCCCCTCCTGCACATAATGTTATTGTTTTTTTCACTCTGTACAAACTGTCTTTCTATTTGTGCAAATAAACTAAACTAAAGTGTTTGTCTGTTTCATGGTTGACTCACTGTGGAGACGCAGACCATCTCCTGCTGGCACTAACTCACGAACAATCTGTCCATCGTCCTCATTCCGGTCCAACCACCTGGCATAAAATACACCCAAAAGGAGATACTCCATTTGAATCAACCGCACCTCTACAGGGCACAGGTATACAACCTAAAACACTTTCACTCAACATTTCTTAATGTATAGCCTAGAGGTTGAAAGAGGAAAGTGTTACGGTGTAACAGGGCACCCCAGACTTGTGGTTTAGCTCCAGTTACTGGAGGGAGAGAGACCTGGCTGGCCACAGTGTGTTTAGTCCCTATTTGTAATGGGATGCTGGTCCATCAGCTGGCTAACTGGTTAAGCGAGGCAATTGGAGAACTGCCAATAGAGACAGACTGGGCGTGGCCAGGCCGGATGACTGTCTTCCCTGAGGCTGTATGGCTGGTAGTGAAACGCTGTGTGATTGGATGTTTGGTGCTTTAGCTGTTACTTGTGATGGGAGTGAGTGAATAGATTAATTTCATTATCAAGGAAAAAGTCTATGAAGGTGCGTCCTTGTGCACTACAAGCCCATGAAGGCACTTCCCTGTGCACTACAAGTCCATGAAGGTGCTTCCCTGTGCACTACAAGCCCATGAAGGTGCTTCCCTGTGCACTACAAGCCCATGAAGGTGCTTCCCTGTGCACTACAAGCCCATGAAGGTGCTTCCCTGTGCACTACAAGTCCATGAAGGTGCTTCCCTGTGCACTACAAGCCCATGAAGGTGCTTCCCTGTGCACTACAAGCCCATGAAGGTGCTTCCCTGTGCACCACAAGTCTATGAAGGTGCTTCCCTGTGCACTACAAGCCCATGAAGGTGCTTCCCTGTGCACTACAAGTCTATGAAGGTGCTTCCCTGTGCACTACAAGCCCATGAAGGTGCTTCCCTGTGCACAGCACAAGTCTATGAAGGTGCTTCCCTGTGCACAGCACAAGTCCATGAAGGTGCTTCCCTGTGCACAGCCCAAGTCCATGAAGGGACATCCCATGAAAGTAATTTCCCAAACTCTCAGTAAACTGATGGAATTTTCATTTCAGTAAATTGGTTACATTCTCGTTTTACATTATAGTCACCAAGGGCTGGATTCAATCCATAGTGCTGAAGATCAGCGCTGTAGCGTGATTGAAATGGAAAGATAATTTCCGATTGACCTGACATATGCAGCATTTACCGTGAATGCAGTCTCCGCGAATGTGGGAACATTGCTTTTAAATTTCTATCCGCTGTAGCGCAGGTCTTCAGCGCAATGCATTGAATCGAGCCCTAAGTTATTTAGTTGGCCATGCTCCCATTATGTTATGAAATATATAATGTGATTGGATGCCACGTGATTGGCTGGTTGACTTGCCTGTTACAGGGGAACTCTATGGCCGCAGACTCTGGTTGGCCCTCCTCCCTGACCAACACCTTATCCAGGAACCAACCGCAGCCTCCACCCCTCCCATCATGGCCAATACGCACCCTGCGCACCTGCCCCAACGACACCGCCTCTATCAGAAACTCATCGGCCTGTGGAGAAATGAGGGAGATAAACCGCTCAAAACCAAGTTAACCCACTGAGCTAAAGCCTAGATATTAGATCTGGGAGCTAAGTCTTCAGGTCTCAGGAAGGGTTACAGATTGCATGAGCATCATTCACGGAACCACCTACACTACATATACACCCAGGTACTCCTGAACCACCCCTACTCACGTTGCCCTTTTCAAACTTGTTGACGTTGTTTTTGCTGAGGAACATGAGTCGATCCCCTGTGTCTCCCAGGTCCCCGATCACATTAAGGAATACGCTGGCATCAGTGCCACCTCCACTCACTCTCCCAGTACAGATGGTGATGCGATACTTCAGCACTGAGAAGTACATCATGTTAACATTCTCTGTGATGATTCTAAACATTCTTAATAGGACAAGAGTATTGATAAGTATTCATGCAATGTTTGAAGGTATGCGGTTGTCATACCAGTATGTGGTTTTAGTGTGTGTGTGCAAGTGTTTGTTTGTGTGTGTGTGTGTGTGTGTGTGTGTGTGTGTGTGTGTGTGTGTGTGTGTGTGTGTGTGTGTGTGTGTGTGTGTGTGTACATGCGTGTGTATGAGAGTATGTGTGGGTCCTACGTAGTAACGGCTCTGGGATGAGAGCTCCGGTGGCGGGCATCTCTCTGACAATCTCATTATCGTCCTCGTTGATGTCCAGCCAGCGGCCACAGTTAAACGAGTACTTCTCCCTTGTCAGAGTCTTCATCACCGTGGCCTGGGGTAAGACACCGACATAACACTTAAATAGGGAACTTAAAAAAACATATAAATAGTTCTTCCTGACTTTGTGACCTGACCTAATATAAGCTGGTTTATTGCCTATAACTAGGGCCCCGAGTTCCAGGTCAGGTCACATGGTAAGATAAAACTCAGACTAGTGTATAATATATCTCAACCACTGCTCTATCAGATACTAGTCTGTACAGATGTAGAATCTTAATTTGATCACCCTGTTGCAGGAGAACCTTCCTGCAATGCAGGAAATATAAAACTTGCAGTGTATTTGAGGTTTGAAAAGGCTTCTGAAGTTTGAACATTTCAGACTTAATTTTCTCTTATGAAACATTTACCAACCCCAACAAAAATGTCCATTCATTATTATCCACATAATAATTCACATGTCCTGTTGCTGCAGGATTATTTTCCTGCTGTAACAAACTGGCTCAAATGAAGATCCTACATCTGTATGCTTTAAGTAGGCTGTAATTTGGGTTTATTTCAATGATCAGATTGTGCTTTGATTCACTTCACTTTCATGATCAGTTTGATTATGTAACTAACAGTATAAAAGGCTATTGTTGACAGATCAAACAGCCCAGTAGATCTCACCCTAGCGAAATGCCAGCCTGCGAAAGGATGTCTCTTTTCGTGCCAGATACGGACCTTCGTCAGTTTTCCAATGTCTGGCATCTCAATCTACAGTGGTCCGACAATTTAAAACTGTTAGTATTGAAGAAAGAATAAATACACACAAAATACAAAATATATACATTCAAACAACTAAAACACGCATATCACAAAAGTTATAAAATGAATATTAATGAGTCCATACCAAATCTCTGGGCAAAAATGTCCACCCACACCAACACCCAGTTTACAGCGGGCTAACACTGGGGCAGCTACGGCGGGCAGCAGGTAGCCTAGTGGTTAGAGCGTTTGGCTAGAAACCGAAAGGTTGCTAGATCGAATCTCTGAGCTGACAAGGTAAAAGTCTGTAGTTCTGTTCCTGAACAAGGCAGTTAACCCATTGTTCCTAGGCTGTCATTATAAATAAGAATGTGTTCTTAACTGAATTGCCTAGTTAAATAAAGCTTAAATAAAAAAATAAGAATTTTAAACCACTGTGGTGTGCAGAAGATGT